>NC_031978.2:33112939-33344477 GCF_001858045.2 Oreochromis niloticus | reverse complement strand
GGTTGGTGTACCTCCAGCCAGCTGTAGCTTTTCAACTCACAGCCCGACACACACCCAAAAAACAGCCGAGAGAGCACAGACTACGCCCGAGAGGTGTGATTGCAGATGCCCTCAGGTGGGTCCTCCCCTGCAGCGGCACTGCAGACACGCCCGCCAAACATATCAAACACGTAAATAAATATTTATGCACTTTTGCATTCACTTTTGTTTTTTGTTATTTTTACACAGTGTTCTGAATGATGAACAATGGTCTCAGCCAATCTTGTGTATTATTATACAAACTTTGGTTGTAAGATTCAGATAACTATTTAATAAAAGCTAATATTTTATACAGGGAGTGCAGATTATTAGGCAATGAGTATTTTGTCCACATCATCCCCTTCATGCATGTTGTCTTACTCAAGCTGTATAGGCTCGAAAGCCTACTACAATTAAGCATATTAGGTGATGTGCATCTCTGTAATGAGAAGGGGTATGGTCTAATGACATCAACACCCTATATCAGGTGTGCATAATTATTAGGCAACTTCTTTCCTTTGGCAAAATGGGTCAAAGAAGGACTTGACAGGCTCAGAAAAGTCAAAAATAGTGAGATATCTTGCAGAGGCATGCAGCAGTCTTAAAATTGCAAAGCTTCTGAAGCGTGATCATCGAACAATCAAGCGTTTCATTCAAATAGTCAACAGGGTCGCAAGAAGCGTGTGGAAAACCAAGGCGCAAAATAACTGCCCATGAACTGAGAAAAGTCAAGCGTGCAGCTGCCAAGGTGCCACTTGCCACCAGTTTGGCCATATTCAGAGCTGCAACATCACTGGAGTGCCCAAAAGCACAAGGTGGCAATACTCAGAGACATGGCCAAGGTAAGAAAGGCTGAAAGACGACCACCACTGAACAAGACACACAAGCTGAAACGTCAAGACTGGGCCAAGAAATATCTCAAGACTGATTTCTAAGGTTTATGACTGATGAAAGAGAGTGAGTCTTGATGGCCAGATGGATGGGCCGTGGCTGGATTGGTAAAGGGCAGAGAGCCCAGTCCCACTCAGACGCCAGCAAGGTGGAGGTGGATACTGGTTTGGGCTGGTCATCAAAGGTGAGCTGTGGGGCCTTTCGGGTTGAGGATGGCGTCAAGCTCAACTCCAGTCCACTGCAAGTTTCTGGAAGACACCTTCTTCAAGCAGTGGTACAGGAAGAAGTCTGCATCCTTCAAGAAAAACATGATTTCATGCAGGACAATGCTCCATCACACGCGTCCAAGTACTCCACAGCGTGGCTGGCAAGAAAGGGTTTAAAAGAAGAAAAACTAATGACATGGCCTCCTTGTTCACCTGATCTGAACCCCATTGAGAACCTGTGGTCCATCATCAAATTGAGATTACAAGGAGGGAAAACAGTACACCTCTCTGAACAGTGTCTGGGAGGCTGTGGTGCTGCTGCACGCAATGTTGATGGTGAACAGATCAAAACACTGACAGAATCCATGGATGGCAGGCTTTTGAGTGTCCTTGCAAAGAAGGTGGCTATATGGTCGCTGATTTGTTTTTGTTTTGTTTTTGAATGTCAGAAATGTATATTGTGAATGTGGAGATGTTATATTGGTTTCACTGGTAAAATAAATAATTGAAATGGGTATATATTTGTTTTTGTTAAGTTGCCTAATAATATGCACAGTAATAGTCACCTGCACACCAGATATCCCTAAAATAGCTAAAACTAACACAAACTAAAAACTACTTCCGAAAACATTCAGCTTTGATATTAATGTGTTTTTGGGTTCATTGAGAACATGGTTGTTGTTCAATATAAAATTATTCCTCAAAATACAACTTGCCTAATATTCGCACTCCCTGTATGAGAGTAGAAAAAAAGTATATCTTTGTGTCCACCTTCTCTGTAATGCCCTACCTGGCCCCTGGCAAAAGCTGCTAGATCGCCCCTGCACAGTTACCAGCTGTCAGCTAAATAAAAAAGGAGCTTGGTGTTTATTCTCTCAGAAACAGTCATAACTTCCCTTCAACTCATTCATGTCACCTAAAAAAGGTAAACCTGTTCTCCATCACCAGTTCAGCTCTGATGATTCAGTAAGGTCATCTCCTGGTTTCGACCAGCCGCTTCTACAGCTGTGGCTCCAGCAACATCAGCTGATACTAGAAATTAAAATCAAATGAATTCTAACAACAGCTGATCAAGCTTAAACGTGCTGCTGTTGTTAGCGCGATAAACAACAAGAGAGAAAAGCCGATCATTGATCAGTTTCATGACTGAAGTTTGAACAGGCGAGAGAATGACAGGGGAGGCTGTCATAAAGTTCAACATCAGTAATTAGCGCGCACACAGCTGTATAGAAACTCCATCGTGCTAGCTACCACGCAGTACGAGTTATTAACTGATTGTAAAAAGTCAGCACAACGAAAATAAACTACACCTAAACTCGGTTTATATCTGACCCAAATAGAGTGCAGGTCATAACTTCTTACCTGAAATTCAGTTCACCTCACGCTCCGACGGCAGCCGCCTGCTTCTCCTGCCTTCGGTTTCCCTGATCCACGATCTACCACCGGTCGATCGGCGGTCACCTCGCCGCCTCGTCCCGCATGTTCTTCTGACACACACCGGTGGATAGCTGCCCTCGGTTGTAGTCCGCGTCAGCGACTACCAAACAATCAGTTATTTTTCCACATCGACCAGCATCTGGACATCCACCGCCTTTCACTGTTTGTACCGTTACTAAAAAAAAACCCTCATCAGCTCATAAAAACGAAAAATAAGTCCAGCTATGACCTGAGTCAAAAAGACAGCCAGCTCGGGTTAGCTAGCTACCTGTCTAGCTCTTGCAGGCACCGAAAACATCAGCGCTAATATGGGATGTCTTGGTAACACGAGCAGATATTTGAAGTTTACATCTGGCCAATCCACCACCTTTCACTGTTATACCGTACAAAATGAATAAATAAATAAATCATCGGTCCATATAAACGAAAATAAGTCCAGCTAAAACACATACTGTCGGCGAGCGACCGGGTGCTGACACGAGTTTCACCCGCCTCAATATAAGCCAAGCCTGGGTGCTTTTCACGAAGGGTCGCTAGCGGTGCTAGCTAACTATGCTAGCGGGCTAGCTAGCTAGCCGGCTATCAGCAACACATAAGAGAACTGCTGCTAATAAACTACACCTAAACTCGGTTTATATCTGACCCAAATAGAGTGCAGGTCATAACTTCTTACCTGAAATCAGTTCACCTCACGCTCCTGCCTTCGCTTTCCCTGATCACGATGACCACCGCGTTAGCAATCGCCTGCCCGGCCTCATATGTTCGTTGCGGCATGTCCTTTCTGTCACACACCGGTGGGTAGCTGCCCTCTGTTGTAGCTCCACCACCAAACAACTCAGTTATTTTTTCCACATCCAGCTGTAACTCCGATTCTATGCGAGCATTTGCGAGAGACCAGGGAGGTGAAACGACAGAGAGAGTCCCTCGCTATCCATTTGCAGCCAAGTGCGGCAGCTAGCTAGGTAGCCAGCTAGGTAGCCGGCTAGCTGTCAGGCAGGACCGACGTAGTCAGAGCACTGTCGCTAAATATGGGATGTCTTGAAAAACAAGCAGATATTGAAGTTTACACACCTACATTCCGCCTGAAATATTTAAAAGCTTATTTGTGACCTAGAAACACGAATAAAGACATATAAACGAAGTGGTGGCCGCCATTGTTCACTCTGTAGAGGCGTGCTATGATTGTGGGATATTGAGTTTCCACCAAGCATACCGTAACTTTTGAATGATTGCGCAACCTTAAAAATTCAATGGCTCCTGAAAGCAGCGACGCTGTGCGCACCGTTGAAATGTCATCATTACGGAATCCAAATAAGGGTACACAGGCGTACCACCCAGATACCACTAGAGAGAGCCAAGACACACAAATGAAGTCTGTTTATTGGCGCCAAAGATGAATTGGCCTAAATTTGCACTAAATATTAATATTTAAAAAACTATAAAAGTTATAAACACCAAAAGTCATAACATAATAGTCCAGCTCCAGCCGCACAAAATGATCTAACATATGTAACCTAATGTCAAAACTGTTTGGCAGAGGAGCGTGGGAAAATTTTCACTAAAATATTAATATTTAAAAACTATAAAATTCATAAACACCAAAGTCATAGCACACCATTCCAGATCCGGCCGCACAAATGAGGTAACATATATGAAGCTTGTCTCAAAACTGCGAGGCGAGATTCGCTGCAAATTTCAGGCGGAACTGGAGAATAATAATAATAATAATATAAATAAATCCGAGGAATAGTAATATGTGTGCCTCTTGTCATAGGCACACATAATAATAATAACTAGAAAGCGAAAATTTCAGAAGAAATTTATGTGTGCCTATGCCGCTGCTAATCACTGTAGTTTGCCATTCATACGGCTACAGAGAGCAAAACTCAGAAGAGCAGCCATTCTCCACCATGAACTATGGTAAAAACAAACACCGCTCACGCTTCACAGATGACAGCTTACAGTTTTGTGTAAAGATGAAGTTACTTTGTACAGCGCCGATTTGCAGACGCTGTGCACACAGGTTCATGAGCAGAAGTCCCATTGTACCACGGCAGACCCGACAATGTTTGCATGAACACACTTTGAAGCATTACATTATAGACCACTTTTCACACATGCATTCACTTTTTGTTTTTTGTTATTTTTACACAGTGTTCTGAATGATGAACAATGGTCTACAGCCAATCCTGTGTATTATTATACAAACTTTGGTTGTGAGATTCAGATAACTATTTAATAAAAGCTAAATATTTTATATGAGAGTAAGAAAGAAAAGTATATCTTTGTGTCCACCTTTCTCTGTTAATGCCCTAGCTTCCCCCCCCTAAAAGCTTTGCTAGATCCGCCCCTGCACAGTTACCAGCTGTCAGCTACACAAAAAAGGAGCTTGGTCTTTGTCTCTCAGAAACAACTCATAACTTCCCTTCAACTCATTCATGTCACCTAAAGTGTAAACCTGTTTCTCCATCACCAGTTCAGCTCTGATGATTCAGTAAGGACATCTCCTGATTCATCTTCATGCTCCAGCAAACATCAGCTGATACTAGAAATTAAAATCAAAAGAATTCTAACAACAGCTGATCAAGCTTAAACGTGCTGCTGTTGTTTAGCGCGATAAATAAGAGCGAACAGCCGATCATTGATCAGTTTCATGATTGACGTTTCAACACGCGAGAGAATGACAGGGGAGGCTTCGTAACGACAGAATAAATCATAATGTTTTCTCTGAATGTGGGACGATTCCGTTTGTACGGCACGGCAACTCTATGAACTAACCCTAATGAATAAAATAAAGTCCAACGTCAGTAACTTAGTACGCACACAGCTGTATATAAACTCCCGTGGCATTACGATTGTAAAAGGTCAACGAAAATAAATTACACCTAAACTCGGTTTATATCTGACCCAAATAGAGAGCGACCGGGTGCTGACACGAGTTTCACCCGCCTCAATATAAGCCAAGCCTGGGTGCTTTTTCACGAAGGGTTGCTAGCGGCGCGAGCTAACTATGCTAGCGGCGCTAGCTAGCTAGCCGGCTATCAGCAACACATAAGAGAACTGCTGCTAAATAAACTACACCTAAACTCGGTTTATATCTGACCCAAATAGAGAGCGACCGGGTGTTGACACGAGTTTCACCCGCCTCAATATAAGCCAAGCCTGGGTGCTTTTTCACGAAGGGTTGCTAGCGGCGCGAGCTAACTATGCTAGCGGCGCTAGCTAGCTAGCCGGCTATCAGCAACACATAAGAGAACTGCTGCTAAATAAACTACACCTAAACTCGGTTTATATCTGACCCAAATAGAGTGCAGTTCATAACTTCTTACCTGAAATTCAGTTCACCTCACGCTCCTGCCTTCGCTTTCCCTGATCCATGATTGACCACCGCGTTAGCAATCGCCTGCCCGGCCTCATATGTCTCGTTGGCGGCATGTCCTTTCTGTCACACACCGGTGGGTAGCTGCCCTCTGTTGTAGCTCCACCACCAAACAACTCAGTTATTTTTTCCACATCCAGCTGTAACTCCGATTCTATGCGAGCATTTGCGAGAGACCAGGGAGGTGAAACGACAGAGAGAGTCCCCTCGCTATCCATTTGCAGCCAAGTGCGGCAGCTAGCTAGGTAGCCAGCTAGGTAGCCGGCTAGCTGTCAGGCAGGACCGACGTAGTCAGAGCACTGTCGCTAAATATGGGATGTCTTGATAAAACAAGCAGATATTTGAAGTTTACACACCTACATTCTCGCCTGAAAATATCTTAAAAGCTTATTTTGTGACCTAGAAACACGAATAAAAGACATATAAAACGAAGTGGTGGCCGCCATTGTTCACTCTGTAGAGGCGTGCTATGAATTGTGGGATATTGAGTTTTCCACCAAGCAGTACCGTAACTTTTGAATGATTTGCGCAACCTTAAAAATTCCAAGGGCTCCTGAAAGCAGCGACGCTGTGCGCACCGTTGAAATTGTCATCATTACGGTAATCCAAATAAGGGTACACAGGCTGTACCACTCCCGGCATACCACTAGAGAGAGCCAACACACCACAAATGAAGTCTGTTTATTTGGCGCCAAAAGATGAATTGGCCTAAATTTGCACTAAAATATTAATATTTAAAAAACTATAAAAGTTATAAACACCAAAAGTCATAACATAATAGTCCAGCTCCAGCCGCACAAAATGATCTAACATATGTAACCCTAATGTCAAAACTGTTTGGCAGAGGAGCGCGGGAAAATTTCACTAAAATATTAATATTTAAAAACTATAAAATTCATAAACACCAAAAGTCATAGCACACCATTCCAGATCCGGCCGCACAAAATGAGGTAACATATATGAAGCTTGTCTCAAAACTGCGAGGCGAGATTCGCTGCAAAATTTCAGGCGGAAACTGGAGAATAATAATAATAATAATAATAATAATAATAAATCCGAGGAATAGTAATATGTGTGCCTCTTGTCATAGGCACACATAATAAATCCGAGGAATAGTAATATGTGTGCCTCTTGTCATAGGCACACATAATTATTTTCACTGAAATTGAGATCTCGATTATTTGACAATATTTATTTAACAATAACAATGTATTGAATAATGGTTTTAAAGATTGTCAAAAAATAGCATAAAATAGTGTGCAAATAGAAGTCACTTGGATGAGTGACGAAACGTTTCTCCCACCAAACGCTACGTCCAGATGAACAGATTCAACTTTTGGAGAGTGTGCAAATACTGATTACAGTGGAAATGTTTGCAATATAAAAAATAAATGAAAAATGTAAACATCTATGTTTAGTGAACTTCAAAATACTGCACAAAATTTGATCCACGTCTGACTCCGCGAACCCATAATGTTTCCACACCACTGAAGTCGTTTTACCTCTCTTTTCAACCAGCGGCATTCTTTCTTCAGCAGCCATTATCCTCTCCTCTCCAAATAACTTCTGCTTAGCTTTCCGAGCTTCCCTCGGGTCCTCTTAAATGTTGTGACGCGTGTTCGAAACGCAGAGAGGTGCGCTTGATTTGCCACACGGAGCAGCGCGAGAGTAAAGAACGAGGGAGGTGCTAATAATCGGCTCAGTCATTTTTAATGATCGTTGAAAGCGCAGATCGTAATCTAGATTAAAATTCGATTAATTGAGCAGTGTTACACACTGTTACAAAGTGTTATGCGCTGTCACTAGTGGTGCAACAGATCAAAAATCTCACGGTTCAGATCGGATCATGGTTTTAAGTCACGGATCGGATCAATTTTCGGATCAGCAAAAAAAAAGAAAAAAAGACAAAATTTTAACATTTACTTATTAACTTATTTAAATATTTTTTGCCTATTAAAAACATTCAACTCAAGACTCATTATTATATATATATATAAAAACACCCAGCACGCCCCTGCGGGCGGTTTATCCTTCCTTCAAGCTTGGGTCCTCTACCAGAGGCCTGGGAACTTGAGGGTCCTGCGCAGTATCTTAGCTGTTCCCAGGACTGCGCTCTTCTGGACAGAGATCTCCGATGTTGTTCCCGGGATCTGCTGGAGCCACTCGCCTAGCTTGGGAGTCACCGCACCTAGTGCTCCAATTACCACGGGGACCACCGTTACCTTCACCCTCCACATCCTCTCGAGCTCTTCTCTGAGCCCTTGGTATTTCTCCAGCTTCTCGTGTTCCTTCTTCCTGATATTGCTGTCATTGGGAACCGCTACATCGATCACTACGGCCGTCTTCTTCTGTTTGTCTACCACCACTATGTCCAGTTGGTTAGCCACCACCATTTTGTCCGTCTGTATCTGGAAGTCCCACAGGATCTTAGCTCGGTCATTCTCCATCGCCCTTGGGGGCGTCTCCCATTTTGACCTCGGAACTTCCAGGTTATACTCGGCACAGATGTTCCTGTACACTATGCCGGCCACTTGGTTATGGCGTTCCATGTATGTCCTGCCTGCTAGCATCTTGCACCCTGCTGTTATGTGCTGGATTGTCTCAGGGGCATCTTTACACAGCCTGCACCTGGGGTCTTGCCTGGTGTGATAGACCCCAGCCTCTATGGATCTTGTACTCAGAGCTTGTTCTTGTGCTGCCATGATTAGTGCCTCTGTGCTGTCTTTCAGTCCAGCTTTGTCCAGCCACTGGCAGGATTTCTGGATATCAGCCACCTCCTCTATCTGCCGGTGGTACATACCGTGCAGGGGCCTGTCCTTCCATGATGGTTCCTCGCCTTCCTCCTCTTTCTTGGGTTTCTGCTGCCTGAGGTATTCACTGAGCACGCTGTCAGTTGGGGCCATCTTCGTGATGTATTCGTGGATGTTTCTTGTCTCATCCTGGACTGTGGTGCTGACACTCACCAGTCCCCCTTCTTGTCTATGTCTTTGTCTTTAGTGGCTTCTATCTCCTCCTTTGGCCAGCCTATTACCCCAGCAGGGTACCTGATCACGGGCAGGGCGTAGGTGTTGATGGCCCGGATCTTGTTCTTACCGTTCAGCTGACTCCTCAGGACTTGCCTGACCCTCTGCAGGTACTTGGTGGTTGCAGCTTTCCTAGCGGCCTCTTCATGGTTCCCATTCGCCTGCGGGATCCCCAGGTACTTGTAACTGTCTTCTATGTCTGCAATGTTGCCTTCTGGTAGTTCGATCCCCTCAGTTCTGACTACCTTACCTCTCTTTGTTACCATCCGACTACACTTCTCCAGTCCGAACAACATTCCAATGTCATTGCTGTATATCCTGGTAGTGTGTATCAGTGAATCGATGTCTCGTTCACTCTTGGCATACAGCTTGATGTCATCCATGTACAGGAGGTGGCTGACAACTGCTCCGTTCCGTAGTCGGTATCCGTAGCCAGTCTTGTTAATGATCTCACTGAGGGGGTTCAGGCCTATGCAGAACAGCAGTGGGGACAGAGCATCTCCTTGGTAGATCCCGCACTTGATGGTGACTTGTGCTATGGGCTTGAGGTTGGCCTCCAGTGTTGTACGCCACATCCCCATTGAGTTCCTGATGAAGGCTCTTAGGGTCCTGTTGATCTTGTATAGTTCCAGGCATTCCAGTATCCAGCTGTGGGGCATTGAGTCATAGGCCTTCTTGTAATCAATCCAGGCAGTGCACAGGTTGGTCAGTATGGTCTTGCAGTCTCGGCTGACTGTTCTGTCTACCAGTAGCTGGTGTTTTGCGCCTCTGATATTCTTGCCAATCCCTTTCTGTACCCCGCTCATGTATTGACCCATGTACCTGTTCATCTTAGCCGATATGATGCCTGACAGGAGCTTCCATGTAGTACTGAGGCAGGTTATTGGTCGGTAGTTGGATGGGACCGGTCCCTTCTTGGGGTCCTTGGGGATCAGGACCGTCCGACCTTCAGTTAGCCATTCCGGGTGTCTCTCGTCAACTAGCAGCTGATTCATTTGTGCTGCCAGATGCTCATGGAGTGCAGTCAGCTTCTTCAGCCAGTAGGCGTGAACCATGTCGGGCCCTGGTGCTGTCCAACTCTTCATACTGGAGACCCTTTCTTGGATATCTGCCACTGTGATGGTTACTGGACCCTGTTCAGGGAGGTCGCTATGGTCTACCCTCAGATCCACTAGCCACTGAGCATTGCCGGAAGAAGGAACACGAGAAGCTGGAGAAATACCAAGGGCTCAGAGAAGAGCTCGAGAGGATGTGGAGGGTGAAGGTAACAGTGGTCCCCGTGGTAATCGGAGCACTAGGTGCGGTGACTCCCAAGCTAGGCAAGTGGCTCCAGCAGATCCCGGGAACAACATCAGAGATCTCTGTCCAGAAGAGCGCAGTCCTGGGAACAGCTAAGATACTGCGCAGGACCCTCAAGCTCCCAGGCCTCTGGTAGAGGACCCGAGCTTGAAGGATAAACCGCCCGCAGGGGCGTGCTGGGTGGTTTTTTTTTATATGTATAAAACACCCAGCACGCCCCTAGACCCCCTATGCTAAGTGAGCCTACCGCAGACATGAGCGAGACAGATAAATATGAAGGCATGCTGGCTCGGACGTCGCCCGGATCAACAAGGTCCGCGTCAGGTGTTGAGGAACCAGGACACCCTGACGACAAGTTGGCTACTGGAACAAGAAGGCATCGGTGGGCAAGAGACGATATATATATATATACACACACACACACACACACACACATATGTGTGTGTATATATACACATATACACACATATATACATATATATATACACATACATACATATATATTATATATTATATAAAAACAAATTAAGGTGCAGTATAGGGCTTTGTATCTACCACTCCGCTGTGATATAATGAGCGGTCACGGTGACGTAGCTTTCCGTTGACCTGGAGGTCCACCCATTTGTAGTTGGGCAACAGAAGATGCCTGGGACAGTTCAACCATAACTTTAAACTTTTCCTGCTCATACATGCCTGGGTACGATCTTGTCACTGAAGTGGATGCGCAACGGGATATCATAGCGTGGCTCAAGCACGTTCATCATAGTTTAAACCCCTTGTTTTGCACAAGGGAATACGGCCTCCCGTCTGCAGCTAAACACCCCAGTAGCTTTTGTAATAGCTTTAGCCCGATCGGATTGGGGAGCAAAGGGCTGCTTAAATGCCGCAAACTCCTCTGCTCCTCCACTTGGACCGCTAGCGCTGGCCATAACTATCGCTTGACAGACTGACCACGCGCACCATATGCATACTTTTTTTCCTTCTTTTTCGAATCTTCGGATCACGTGCGTCCCGAACCGTGGAGTGGGATCGGTTCGGATTACGGATCAACTGTGATCCGTTGTACCACTAGCTGTTACACACTGTTATTCACTGTTACAAAGTGTTATGCGCTGTTACACACTGCTACACACTGTTAAAAAGTGGAGAAACAGAAAAACAAAAGACAGAAACGATACAGAAAACTTCTATCCACTTGTTATGTCACTAATATATTTGGGGAAATTTCCTGATAGGATTTATAGAAGCCTTAAACTCCAGTTGGCAATAACGTGTCTTACCACAGTCCTTACCAACTTTGTCTGTTAAGCAGAGCTTTCTGCTTCCATTAAAAACTGTCCTTTTAAAGTCACGTGACAAACAATCCCCAATCAGAGACATTATCAGAGAATGAAGGGGATAAAATGGAGATTGAAAATCTTTAAGAAACACAAAAAACATAACAAGAAAATAAAGCAATGTTGGAAAGAAGACAACAGATGACTGAGACAGAAAATGTGGTGAAATAAACATGTGAAGTCCAGTGAATAGTTTTGCTTGCACGCTCAGAGCTGCTGTTGATTTCTACAGTGAAAGCGGGGCATCATACATTTAAACATTAAAGGTCACCATCCCACAGTCGGTTAAAGAAAATCTCTTTAGTTTGTCAGCAGATCAAAATGAATTGAATTTTAGTGACTGAACAGGTATTTCTGTCTCCTATGTTCTCTTATCTGTAATTCCAGCAGCAAGCTTAAGCAGCAGATTACACTCAAGTATAACAGCATTTATACTTTTCCTGCATTACAGAATTGATAAAAGCAAACATACAGAGAGTGCAGAATTATTAGGCAAGTTGTATTTTTGAGGAATAATTTTATTATTGAACAACAACCATGTTCTCAATGAACCCAAAAAACTCATTAATATCAAAGCTGAATGTTTTTGGAAGTAGTTTTTAGTTTGTTTTTAGTTTTAGCTATTTTAGGGGGATATCTGTGTGTGCAGGTGACTATTACTGTGCATAATTATTAGGCAACTTAACAAAAAACAAATATATACCCATGTCAATTATTTATTTTTACCAGTGAAACCAATATAACATCTCCACATTCACAAATATACATTTCTGACATTCAAAAACAAAAGAAAAACAAATCAGCGACCAATATAGCCACCTTTCTTTGCAAGGACACTCAAAAGCCTGCCATCCATGGATTCTGTCAGTGTTTTGATCTGTTCACCATCAACATTGTGTGCAGCAGCAACCACAGCCTCCCAGACACTGTTCAGAGAGGTGTACTGTTTTCCCTCCTTGTAAATCTCACATTTGATGATGGACCACAGGTTCTCAATGGGGTTCAGATCAGGTGAACAAGGAGGCCATGTCATTAGTTTTTCTTCTTTTATACCCTTTCTTGCCAGCCATGCTGTGGAGTACTTGGACGCGTGTGATGGAGCATTGTCCTGCATGAAAATCATGTTTTTCTTGAAGGATGCAGACTTCTTCCTGTACCACTGCTTGAAGAAGGTGTCTTCCAGAAACTGGCAGTAGGACTGGGAGTTGAGCTTGACTCCATCCTCAACCCGAAAAGGCCCCACAAGCTCATCTTTGATGATACCAGCCCAAACCAGTACTCCACCTCCACCTTGCTGGCGTCTGAGTGGGACTGGAGCTCTCTGCCCTTTACCAATCCAGCCACGGGCCCATCCATCTGGCCCATCAAGACTCACTCTCATTTCATCAGTCCATAAAACCTTAGAAAAATCAGTCTTGAGATATTTCTTGGCCCAGTCTTGACGTTTCAGCTTGTGTGTCTTGTTCAGTGGTGGTCGTCTTTCAGCCTTTCTTACCTTGGCCATGTCTCTGAGTATTGCACACCTTGTGCTTTTGGGCACTCCAGTGATGTTGCAGCTCTGAAATATGGCCAAACTGGTGGCAAGTGGCATCTTGGCAGCTGCACGCTTGACTTTTCTCAGTTCATGGGCAGTTATTTTGCGCCTTGGTTTTCCACACGCTTCTTGCGACCCTGTTGACTATTTTGAATGAAACGCTTGATTGTTCGATGATCACGCTTCAGAAGCTTTGCAATTTTAAGACTGCTGCATCCCTCTGCAAGATATCTCACTATTTTTGACTTTTCTGAGCCTGTCAAGTCCTTCTTTTGACCCATTTTGCCAAAGGAAAGGAAGTTGCCTAATAATTATGCACACCTGATATAGGGTGTTGATGTCATTAGACCACACCCCTTCTCATTACAGAGATGCACATCACCTAATATGCTTAATTGGTAGTAGGCTTTCGAGCCTATACAGCTTGGAGTAAGACAACATGCATGAAGAGGATGATGTGGACAAAATACTCATTTGCCTAATAATTCTGCACTCCCTGTATGTGACAAAGCAGCACTTCATTCATTGCTTTTATATAAACTGGCCTGTAGGGAATCAATATCACCAGACTTTCAATGTGTTTGTGGTGTGTTGCACATTATAGCAGTTTATTTAGTTGATTTGTTACAGAGATCTGATTAAAATCTGGGATGTAAAGGTTGCATAAGGATTGGAAAGTCTCCAAAAACTGACACTACAGCATGAAAGACTGTGGAGATAAGCTGTGGTAGGCTTGTTCTTTGGTAGCTAACAACAGCTGACAATGCTCCAAAAGACACCGACAGCACAGTGGTAACATGCAGTGACACAATGAGCAGGAATGAGGCCACAGACAGATGCCAACTATAACTACTGTTCACCACAGTTATCAGTCATAGAGGCAGGTATACAATCAAAGCTGGAAACACTAAACCAGTGTATGTATAATTGTGTAAACATGCTATTTTAACAAAACCATGATGGGATTGTACAGGGACTGTTTGTACTGGTGCACTGGCTTCATGCACACGTTGGACACTGAGCTTAAAGTTTATGATCCAACCCACTCATCTATTCCCCAGTGTTGCCATCTATTTCAGTTCTACATGACCATGATCTATACCAAGGGTATAAGACAGGGGTGTCCAAACTCCGGCCCGCTGTCCATTTCTAATTGGCCCGCAAGTAATTTTATGAATAGAACAGAAAATGGCCCGCACTTCAACTTTTGCTTGAGTGTATTGCACTTCTTAGTTTTAACACCAGGGGGAGCTACTGTTGATCAAGGCAGTTGCTCCACCAAAAAGGACAATCACAGAAGAAATTTATCCTAAGTTACTAAACATGGCAGAACCAAAGAAGCGAAAGGTAGAAAGTGAATGCAGAAAATTTCAGACACGGTGGGAGAGTGAATATTTCTTCAAAGAATTCAAGGGGAAGTGTCTGTTTGATCTGCACTGAAACTGTGGCAGCTATGAAAGAGTATAATGTACGACGTCATTATGAAACCAAACATCAGGCCTATGCATCCTACCCTGGTGCTGAGCGAGAGCAGAAATTAAAGCAAAGGGTAGCTATCCTGCGGGGTCAGCAACAGTATTTTTTTCGTGCTCAAAAGGTCCAGGAAAAGGCTCCAATAGCAGCTATGAGGTCGCCCAACTCATGGCAAGACATGGCAAGCCTTTTTCAGATGGAGACCTCATAAAACACTCGTTAAAGTCACCGAAATAATGTGCCCGGAAACAGTGCAGGACTTCAACAACGTCAGCATGTCCAGAAATACAGTTGTGCAACGCACTGAAGACTCGTCAGCCAACATTAAACTGCAACTGTCTGATAAAGCTGTGCTTTTGGTTTTTACTCCATCACATGCGATGAGAGCACCTTTGCCACAGACACCGCACAGCTGCTAATGTTTTTGCGGGGAGTGGACGAGAGCACGAGCGCTTTAGGTGAGTAAAAATATATTCCACAGTACCCGTGTGTTAATAAGCATGCATGTGCAGGTACACATGCTTCAAATATCAATAATGCGCATCAATTCTGTCACTACCCTGCTTTTGCGCACCACTTTCTTATATGCGTTTTTCTTGTTAACACACAGAGTACACACCGTTGTGCACAGCGCACGCACACGCAAAGTCAGCTGATCTCATCTGATGCAGATCTGCTCCTTCATCAAGTGACATTTGTCCGGATTTTTGGCACGAGTGGCGTACGATCAGCACCGCGGCTGGATGGCCCGATTTACATACCCAGCGCAGCTGATACTCACCAGCAGGGCTCCCCAATCCCAGTCCACGAGGGCCGGTGTCCCTGCAGGTTTTAGACGTGTCCTTGATCCATCACAGCTGATTTAAATTGATAAATTACCTTCTCAGAATGTTTTGAAGTTCTCCAGAGGCCTGGTAATGAACTAATCATGTGATTCAGGTGTGTTGACCCAGGGTGAGATCTAAAACCTGCAGGGACACCGGCCCTCGTGGACTAGGATTGGGGACCCCTGCTCACCAGAATAATTTCCTAAAATTATATGCACTCCTGTTATTATGTCCAGTTCAGTCTGTTAATGTTGATAACCGTTTCAAACGAACGTTAATAGGTGTGTTGCTAAGCCTAAGAACTTAAATAACAAGCTTGAAATGTACCCGTCCCATTTTCCCCTTTATTGTTTTTCCTCTGTGCTGTAAATCTTCTGTCTAAGAAGAAATCTGCTGCTGTTCTGAGAATGAGCTACCAAAGCTTTTTCTGAATAAATCAATGAAGATACATTTATGGAAAGCTGTGAAGAAGGCAGTTTTGTCTTTAATTATATTCAACAATATAACATATTTGACCACTTTTAAGTGATTTTTCTAACTTTAATACACTAAAGTTAAGGTTATATACCTAATTTCTAGTAAGTGGCCCAGCCCCTCCTATATTTTTATGTATGTGGCCCTCAGTGAAAAAAGTTTGGACACCCCTGGCATAAGAGGACCATAAGTCGTCATTTTTGAAAAAGTGATGAAACGTGTAAGCTGTCCATGGCAACACATGAACAACACTGTGGACTGTGGATGGTGGGGAGACATTAAACCCAGTCAGGTTGATCCACAGTGGGGCATTGAACTGCCTGTCACAGTCCATGCCCCTTTGGGCCTCCGTGAGCTGCACAGCAGAAACACAACAGGGGGGCTCTAAGAGAAAGCAGGTGTGCGGGGGCATCACAAAGAAGTACCGGTCTACCGTTGATGTCAGCCAATCGTTTTTATAGTTCCTGGGCTCACTTTCAGTAAGAAAATGTGCTGATCATTTCAAATAAAAGTAGACTTTTGCTCCTTCCATGAAATCCACGTTTCCTTGTTCTGCTGTGATTGCCAACGTGAGGACAGACTGAGTGGTTAGAGAGGAGGAGAAAAATTCAGCCACTTCACTGCTGTTCACATTGCACCCCACTTCCACCCATGTACAAAGTGCACTTCCCCAGGGCTTGCAGTTTGTCATAAAACATCTTTCAGCACATAATTTAACCAAACTTGAGAGGTAAAAGGGGGGGGGGTAAAACATTTTTCTAAAGGAGTGGTGAAGAGTAACACTGAGGCTGTGTGCCAAGAGCGCAGTAATCCTAAACCAAGCTCAAGTAGTGCCTCCTCAAAGATACTGTGGCGCAATTCCAGGCAGCTGAGCAAATGCGAGGCATTCCAGAGAGTGCATTATCTTTATGCATTTATCACTGCATCTGCACTGACAATGATAGACGTGCACGTGACTGCAAACAAACTGTTTTCAAAAATCAGTGTTGAGGAATGAAGAGCTGCTCGGGCCTAAATGTGATGGTTTTCACTTTGTTCCTCGAGTAATTACACGGAACAGCATAATTTTTAAATCGTGGATTATACAATGGCAAGTATTTCTGGATTTCAGCCTGCACAGATATGAACCATAAGACACCAGAGCCAAAGAACCAAAAACCTCCCAACAGAAGAACACACTGCACGTTTAAAGCACAAAAATCACCAAACTCACGTGCACACTTCTAAATAACGTATGATAAGATGACAGATGTACACAACTGAAAATATTCTCAGTATCTGCCGTTTTTTTTCAAACATGTAGACAAATTCTTTCCCATAAAGTTGGTTTCTGCAGTGCAATGTGTCTCCCTCACATCACGCTCGCTCTGCACACGCAAGGCTGCGCCTATCCAATCCGACTGGCATCACGGCCATGGAATGCTGAAGTCCACATTTTTCCCATTCAGCAAGGAAAAACGGCCTTTCAAAGCCAATCAGCTAGAAATGTTGCTTTGTTTTTATTTTTGACTGAACTTCCTGGAACCTATTATGGAGCTGTCAGGGATGTATATTTAGTTATGGCAACACAGGGCCTCCTCGCCCCCTTGCGCCACTGGTCATGTCACCTCTGATAAACAGAAAAACAATTGGCTATCCCCTTTGTCACCTTTAAAGAAAATGGTGTGGCCACTGTGTCTGTGGGTGGAAATGATGAAGCTGTCTGTAAACACCAGTACAGGGGTCTGGGACTGACACGATTCTGCCTTTATGCATTTTTTATTTACAAGGTTTTTCAAAAGTTACAAAAAAACCCCAAACATTTCCAATCAATCTGTGTTTTTTTAATAACTGTACTTTCTTTTCAGAAACATCTGTTAGGCTGTGATCTATACAGCAACGGGCAATGTTCACACAAGTCAAAGGAGAAAGTCCTGAGTCTTTGATCTTCAAAGGTCTGATCAGTGGTGCTGATTTGGATTTGCAGCAAGACAAGGAGCTGCAAGAGTGAATATACCAACCAGGTCTCCACCTAACACAGAGTGTGGATCAGCCAGCTCACAACAGCTGCACACTGAGTAGTGCTGCTAGCTGCAGTCCTAAACTAAGAGAATGTTAGAGAACAGCCACAACTGGCAAACTGACAGGTAGCTACCACCTTTTCAAAATAAAAGTACTGTAACGTGGCCTTATTTTCTTACACACAGAACATGAGAAACAAACGAGCAGCAGCCTGGGAGCAGCTCACTCTCTGGACAGCATTTCACGTTCAGAGAACAGTTTTATATTTTCTATATACTGATTTTATTTTCTTTGTTCTTCTCACGCGTTCTCCAAGAGTGCAAACTTAGAGGGAGTCAAAGTCAGATAAGGGTACCGTGACACATGATTACTGTGATTACACAAACAATATGTAGGAGCAAGTACTGAACAATACGTACTGATGTGTAAATAAATGTATACGATTTACTTCAGCTTAGCACATTTCTATGCAGATCCTTCTCTTTCAGCAAACAATACTTTGTTTAAAGGGTAAAAGGCTGGACATGGAACTAAGGTGACATGTGAGGAGATCAGAGGTCTAATGTGACGAGACAAAGCTCCAGTGTGACATCCTTGTATGCCAGTGTCATTAAAGACATGAAATAAAAGTTTGATCCTATTTGACCTTGAAGGAGAGGTCAGAGGTGATGTCTGGAATCCCCACATTTCATTTTCTGCACGCCGACATGTTGTCAGTCCAAACAATAAGAAATAGTTTCAAATAGCACCGTGTAGCATTATTAGCACTCTGATGTTCAGATCCTCAGTGTTGAAGGAGAGGTCAGAGGTTGAATGGGACATGTTCATTTACATCTGCCTACCTTACTGTCTACATGTTGACAATACACACAATGCGTATACGTTGAGTAGACCTTGAAGACCTTGGTGGACGTAAGGCAAATTTCTAAAGTGTTACTGTGACCCCACTGTACACCACAATTCATTCAAAACTGTGTTTACTTACAGATCGCATGCACGCTACCAAACACATGACCTCCTTGGCTCTGGATTAGCTTGGCCTGTTCTTGATTTTTAATATTAATGCCTGAAAGTGAACATCATTGCCCTTTGACCTCCGAGTCCAACTCTACAACAACCCAAAGCCCCCTGTCCACACAGGACAATCTTTGCAGGTTGGACATTTTGTAACACCACTCAGTCCTGCCAGTTCAGTGGGAATTTACACTGAATTTACACTAGGGATGGACCGATCTGATATTACGTATCGGTCCGATACTGACCTAACTTACTGGATCGGATATCAGAGAGAAATAAAAAAAATGTAATCCGATCTATTAAATATCACGAAAGCACCTCACAAAACTTGCGACATGGCGTAACTCAGCTCATAACCGTAGCATGTAGGAGCAGTATGCGTCACGTGATTGAGCAGCTGTGTGTATTTGTAGCCTCGCTACCAAACCAGCATTTCATCTCCGAGGAAGTTATCCCAGAGAGAAGTAAAGCAAGTGTGTAAGTTCATCTCTGAATGTTTGTAAAGCGTTCCCATGTTAAGCTTAACAACCGATATATGGAGCGACTGCCTCTCTCTCTCCCTCACCTTCCTGCGGCTACTTCAATCGTGAAACTGATCAATGATCAGCTGATCGGCTTTTCTGTCGCGAGTCCGTCTCTCTTCTTTGTTTTTGGCCCCCTTTGCACCAGAAAGAGGAAACCAGCAGCTGAACAACAGCAGCACGTTTAAGCTTGATAAGCTGTTGTTAGAATTTATTTAATATTACTTTCTACACCAGGATCCTTTTCTACGTAGCTGACGGCTGGTAACTGTGCAGGGGCGGATCTAGCAAAGTTTAGCCAGGGGGGCCGATAGGGCATGAACAGGGAAAAGGGGGCACAAAGACATACTTTTCTTTCTTATTCTCATTTAAAATGTCTCGCTTTTAATAAATAATTATCTGAATCTTACACCCAAAGTTTTAATCTGATGTAAAATATATAGAAGTCCATTACTGTATATAGTAACTGTTAAGTCTAATATACCCTAGTAAGCTATAGTACTTTTTCCTTTGGGAAGGAACCATCTGTGCAGTCTGCAATTCTGTTGAAGAAAGATGTTGAATCTATTTAATTATTCTTGAAAAATAATTTATTTCTGTGCATTTTTTTTTCACACTGCATTAAATTAAAGTTGATTATGTCGATTAAGCATCATGAGGTGGAGGGTGGGGGGTGGTTCCCTATTTTTTTTTTTGCTGGGAGTTTGCAACCCTATTAGTTAGGTTGCTTAATATTCCTGCTAAGTACTCTTTAAAATACCAGAATAGGGAGGATGGAGCAGGTTTAAGTTTATTAGATTGATCAGTGTTGCTGAACTATGAAATATTTTGGGTGCAGTGTATTTTTTGCATGCAGGTATAACAGAATAGCTTTAGTGTTGTTGTTTATTTAAACTTGAGGATGAACTTATACAAAATGCAGCAAGATATTTAAAAAAAACAGTTTTATGGATTAAAAAATACATTATATCGGATTCATATCGGTATCGGCAGATATCCAAAGTTATGATATCGGTATCGGATATAAAAAAGTGGTATCGTGCCATCTCTAATTAAAACCAGCATAGACACACTGCATACCTGGGATAACTGCTAGCTGCCTGAAGCACAGCAGCACTGGTCATACTGGGAGGAGCAGACCCACAGTGGTGTTCTTCTCACACAGAGATTGTGAAGTATAATGGACAAATCTAGGATTAAATATTTATTCAATTTAGTTTTATTTTATTTGTACAGCACCAAAGCACCAAAACAGCAGCTGACTCAAGGTGAAAACAAGGAAAACCCAGCAGCGAGAGCTTTGGCGACAGTGGGAAGAAAAAACTCAACAGGAAGAAACCTCCAGCACAACCATGGTCAGGGAGGGGCGGGCATCTGCCACATCCAGTTGGGGGTGAGGGAGGAAGACAGGACAAAGACACACTATGGAAGAGAGCCAAAGATTTACAATGACCAACATGGGTTCAAAGAAGGTGCTGCACCACAACACTGCTTTGGTTGCACTGAGCAAATTATACAGCAAACGGGTTCCCAGACAACCCGTCTATAGATATATGCTTTTGTGCACTGCTCAACACTCGATTCCAGGTACACAACGCTCAGCCAAAAACACTTCACCTCATTTATACTACAAGTGTTGGGTCAGAGTACTGAAATCTGCAATGTAGCATCCTCAGCTGCAACAACAGACACGTGGACGAGCCAAGCATCACAACTCTTTATAACCGTGCACACAGACTGGACACTGTGCAGGTTTGTAGACAGACTGTTTTAATGACCAGCACACAGGATGATGGAAACTGATAACTGCTAGTGTGTTAAAGCCATGTAAGGTCCATATTTATTTCAATTTGATTACTGAACTTAAATGAAAAATGAAATTGTACAATCACCACATTAAAAGTACTAACTATTCACTCAATTTACAGAAAAATGCGTATTTTGTTATGGAGATGAGACATGACTTGTATTGGGATTTGGGTCGTACAGCACAGCCCTACATAGTAACATTAGCAGCCAAAGAAAACTCACAGGGCGTTAAACTGTCACAGAAACAACAGACACCTAAAACTCGTGTAGATTTTTCACAAAAGACAAAAAAAATAAATAAATAAAATGAGTGGACAGACTCCCACATCCTCCGAGGAGAAACCGACGCCTCCCCTGTAGCATCAAGCGCTACATGAATGTGAATGTGACTGGGTGAATGAGAGTCGCAGGAGAACGTACGAGCTCTGAGTTCTCAAATCAAGGAAAAGGGTCCTATGTATGTTCTAGTTCATTTAACATTTTACCATTAGCATTCTTTAAAAAACACTTTTAAAGTTGTAACTCTAAACAGAAAAACTTCAGACTATGTGAATTAAATAAAGACAAAACCTAAGCTCAGGCTTTCAGGACACTCACACTGTTTAAACTGAACAGATCAGACTATAGAGGTCAGAATACTATAAATGATGTAATGTTTAACTGAGGACAGGAAAATGTAAAAGCAGTATTATCTGATAGCTGTGTGTAGGACAGGCAGGCGTGGATACTCCATGAGAATCCAGAGACATGTGATGCAATCCTTAGCTAATTGGATATGTGTATTACAACGTCTGTGGTCACAGCTCCCTTATGGGGGCATGAAATAACAGGCAGCTGTGTGTGTGTGTGTGTGTGTGTGTGTGTGTGTTTGGGTACGGGATGGCTGCTGAGAGGTTTATTAACCCAGTCCATCAAACCAGTGTGGGATTCACACTGAGACACCAAAGGCTTAAGGATGCAAGCATCACACAAGCAAGACAGCAAGACAGTTCCTCCCTGAAATACTAATATAATCTAAGCCCTCATTTTCTAACTCAGCTCTACCACCTACACACACACCCTCGCCTCCACAAACAGGGTGGGGGTGCTGCATACACAGGTAGTGAACTGTGTACTGTGATTTGACCAGCTTTGCTACCTTTCTAAGGAGAATACCAACAACAGCCTCGCCTCTTTACCACTTTCTTTCCGTGTGATTCACACTGTTGTACAGCCATGTACAACATACAGAGCACTTTTCTACTCTAAGCACATGTTACTACAAGCTTCATTCATTCAGTCATTCAGTGTTTGTTTTTGTCCAAACACTGCATTCAGTCTATCGCCCAAGGATAAGTTAACAGAAACCGTCCCAGCCTCCTGAGTGTGGACAACACTGTCTGGGAGCCTCTGATCAACAGCTGACCAGCAAAAGTGACACACATCAAAAT
Source organism: Oreochromis niloticus (assembly GCF_001858045.2). Lineage (NCBI taxonomy): Eukaryota > Metazoa > Chordata > Actinopteri > Cichliformes > Cichlidae > Oreochromis > Oreochromis niloticus. Next base: position 33,321,801 of record NC_031978.2, on the reverse strand, counting down.
CTACCTGTTTGCGTCTGAAAGCTCCGAAGTCTCGATTTGGAAATTCTGGGTGACTTCCTTCTTTAATAGGGATGCTCCTGCAATTAATTTTTCAGTCGACTAACATCTGAGTAATCAACTCTCTCTCTTAACATCTGAGTGGTTCTGAGGTAAATTTGAGTCTAATGTGAAAAACTCTGCAAACAAATCATCTGAAACCATTTATCACATTCTTCAGTAATGAATCATGCTGCTGTGAAACATCATCACCGACCACTGTACGTAATACAGCAGAAGAACACTTACATACGAATGAAAACATGTTCTATAAAAGATGCTCACGTATTCAAAAGATATAAGAAAGAATAACATTTGAAAATCTAATAAATCTAATAACTGGACATCTCTTCAGTGTGTCCTGGGTCTCCGGTAGGTCATGCCCAGCCTCAGCTGGCTCCTTTCGATGTGGAGGAGTAGCATTTCTACTCCCAGCCCCGACCCACCTCCTCACCTTATTGCTAAGGGAGAGCCCAGAACGAGCCTCTCATTCTAGTGGTGTTAACAAAACAACATGTAAAAATCAGACCTAGATTTATGGCGTTTCAACAACTATGCTCCATCTGGTGGACATTTAGACATAAGAGCTTACCGGACTTGAGCATCAATGAAAATGTTTACAATCAGAATAAACACGCAGCACGTCTGGTACCGACTGACAACAGTGCCGATTAGTTGTCTAGTTGCGCACATGCAATTCTTGAGTTATGGCATTCACAGCGTTACAGAGATTCAGGCTTGTCCACGACCTTTGGTAGATGCACCTCCTGTATGGACTGGAAGCTCCTACGTTACTCCTTTTTACAGCTGAAGGGTTAAAAAAATGATTTCCAGTCATGGCACAAAAGACACTGAATGTTCACCATTTTGTTTCAAGTTACGTTCTTTTGAGTCGTTGAGCCAAAATTAGCAGGGAATTAAGGAAGCACCTTCATAACAAAGCGTTCCACTAAACTATCAAACGGAGGATTCACTGTGCATGTTACTACCATAACATGTTTGAGGCTTGCTGTGGATCATCAGCATCCTTTTTTTTCATGCCATCATTCATGTTTGATTACATCCTTAAACACGTTACATGATATGTTTTGTTTTTTGGTTGTTTTTCATTTTTAGCCGTGTATTACCACTGGAGGTAGACCCTTTGTCTTTACAGTCATGAAGGCGTCTCTTAGTCGGAGCTTTTTTGATACAATAGCCCAACAAACTGTTCTTGACCAGGCTAGATTTTGGTTTACCAAGCAAAGAATGTTCTTTTTTGGCCATTCAGTCCAATTGTGACCTTCTTCACTTGCAGTTAGGATTAGCATCAAAAGGCAAAATTCAACTACTGGATGCTAGCACAGGCCATGAAGCTGGCTGATGTTCCTGTGGTGAACTCAAACCACCACCCAGTAACAACATGCTAACAGCACATTAAAACACAATCCTAAGCATCCAGTCAAAGCTGACAACACATAAATACCTACATCTTATAATGGTTGGGTTTGTACATCAGCTCCCTGATTTATGTCTAAAAAACAAAATGATGAGCCCTTTGTCCCTAAAGATTAATAATGATGATAATAATAATAATAATAATAAGCCAAAAAAACAAGCAATCATATTATTTGTAGGTAAAGCTGATAAGCGCCAACAAAAGGAAATTCCTCCATTGCGCTGCCAGACTGTCCTTACAAGCAAAATGCATCCAAAGCAAACGGTCCAACACAGAAATGTGTGGCAGCGACTACATTTAGGAATAATAAGAGTTTAAATGTGTATATCGTGCTTCTGTGACCTTTGATCAGAGTTTTATCACAAATAAATTATGTCCACGAAAGGTCAACGGCTTGAAAAATCCTGAACTGATCTGAAATCGTTTCAGGATTATTATGAGTGAACTAAAACTTCAAAAACTGTGACGTTCAAGCCAAGGCTGCCTTCCTCCACCACCTCCTCCACCACCTCTTTCTCCACCTCGGGTTACATGGGGAATAGTTTGCTCTCTTCTCAGCTCTGTCAGAACATCCAGATCCTCTGCGGCACCTTCGACCCTTTGTCTCATGTAGCTCTCTGCTGCCTCTGTGACTGAGTCCAGACCCCCCACCCCCACCCAAACAGACAGGATGATTAATAGCCCTCTGATGGGACTCTCGATCCACTCAGCACATTGTTGAGAGCGTCTGAAACAGAACAACAGTTGCATCCCCACTTCAAACTGGGCCTAAGCCCTGCCTGTCATTCCCCGGTTAACTGGCCAGATTTACAGCGACTAACCAGCACTAGGTGGCAGCCTGTCTGAGGACCCGGGGCTACTTCTTTTAGCTGTTCTGATGGGACTCTTAAAACCAAATGCTTGGCACACCTGTATAATCCATGCTGTCTCCCATCAGACATCCAGGACCATGCTACACCGAGGCAGCTAACATTTATAAGCATTTAGTTTGGTTCTTTGGGCAGGAATGAGAAGTTGAAGCTTTGGCACAAAACTGTCAGGCAGCACTGCTTAAAGAGTTCAATCTAAAAGCTCCACAATGTTGTTCCATTTACATCTTATTCATACTACAACTTGTCATATTTATTTAATGCAACAAGAGTTGAATGAAAACAGCATGTTTGTGATTAAGCGTTTCATATTCTGTACATGCGTTATTTTACAGCATCGTCTAATTAAAGTGTATATCTGAAGCTCAGGTTCCTCCTGATGCATTAATCCCAGTGTTAGAGTTTGTAGGAGAGCAGTATACAATAATGTCTCCACTCAGTAGTTAATCTAGACTATTTATCCTGAAAAATCAGATTACAGATTAATAGAAGGGAGGGCTTGACTCGCTGCGATCGCCGTCTTCTTACTGTGTCATAAAATGACACTGACAGAAGGAATGAGAACCTAATCTCATGCTTAAGGGTATCAGACGCCGGGGCCTGGCAGCAGACATGTGAAGCATTGCCATGAGGCACATTCTCTGTGCTCAGAATGCCTTCATAAGTAAACATATTTGCATAAGCAGCTAAGCAGCATGAATTATGGCGCCTCTTCATCGGCATTTGCCAGTTGTCTTCTGCCACTTCAATTGGGAGTGATATATGTGTGAAGATCAGGTGGCAGAAGAGGGAGGGAGGGGTGAGACTGTTGAAGGTGGGGGTAAAAGGCCACAACCAGTTCATAAGTGCTTGGGCTGCAATCCCTAGAGGCATGCCGATGCCTACAACTGCATGCACGCGACCTTGAAACGAGACTACGAGGGACAGCATGTGTGCATGCTCTATTGATGACTGACATGAAGGTAAAATGGGATGAATTAGCGAGGGAACGCGAGCATTGTTGTTCTTGTGGCCCTCAAATATCACTGAAATCAAACAAAGAAATATGAGCATTCAAAGACCTCAAACTAAATGATTAAAAATCTCATATTTTTGCCGTAATTCTGTGATTGCAACGCCTCATAAGCCGAATAATTATTACGAAGCCCATCTAGAGAGCAATCAAATCATCCTCCACCGTGTTCCTTCTGCAAGTCCACTGCCATGCCCCCAAGACATCCACTCCTCGTGCCGTGCTAGTGATTCGAGTCAATTAGAGGGCGCTTGTGGATTTCGTTATTGTCTGGACGTAAAGGGGAAAGCTGTCAGTCAAAGGGCCACTCCTGCTATGTATCTGGAGGGTGCAAGGGGCTCTAAACCTGTATTTGTATGAATAAAAATGAAGGGATTTAGGAGCAGACTGTTTGGCTGCAGCATAGGGATGGGGGAGGTGGGAGTGCAGGGAGTAAAAAGAAAGAATTGAAGATTTGAGTAGCTGAGGCTCAGTGACTTCTGCATAACAAAAAAGAAGGTGAGCAGGGGAGGAAATAAAATCTGTTTCAGGAAGGGCTGTTCTCTGCTCTCCTGTAGTCTTAGAGGGATAGTCAGCCAATAAAAGAAATCCACAGAATTATTCAACAAGAGACTGAGACAGATTTCTCCGTGTGATAACGGTCCTGTGTGAGAGAGACCCCCTGCCAATGTCAAGTAAGAGATGAAGACTCAATCTGCAGGTCAGAACAACCTCCAGCCTCCATGTTGGAACACCAAAGCTTTGAGTTCATAGTCACAGGGAATCTGGTTGTGAAGACAATATGTCACCGTCGGCGGCTTGTTTGTAATTCCAGCGCAGCGCCCGGATTAGGAACAACATTGTTATTCAGGTCATTACAACTGTTCCCCAACGAGCATCTGATAATGTTTCCTTCCACAACGATCAAAAGTATTTATGCACACCCCTCACTTTTGGTCTGCATGTTTCACAGTGTCGTCAGAGCAGTGGGGGGCAGCAGAAGAAAAAATAAATGCATTACCATTTTCTGTTTGGGTGACTTTTATTTGTGACTAGTGAAACGTGCTAACAACTACGACCACAGCCAGCAGCAGCCACTGCTCCTCTGCGGTGCAGAGACAACAGACAACTGCTAAACAATGACCAACAGAAATAGACAGCTCACAGGGCGTGCTATCCTGAGGACCTGATTTCATACTGAAATGAATGTTCAGTGCTTTCAGTGGACTGCCACTTGTGCTACAATTTTTAGCAAGAAAATACTGATTCAGTTTCTGGTCACAAAGCTGTGAAAAGCACTCAGTTACACCAGTCTAATGAGATTAGCGCCGGAGCATTAAGTATGGCGCTCGATACAAACCGTCCCATGTAAATCGGTGGAATAGCTCCCGTTTCCTGGGACTGCCTGCCTGAATAAGGGCGTTACAACACATGGTCCATCGCTGGCCCAACTATTTGACTGTGCTCTCATTGTTCTGAAGTCAAGAACGGACCTTATACTTTCCAGAAGTTGGGGGAAATCTTTTCCCGCTTTCACAAAAGAGACACAACACTTCCTTTCCCAGAACAATTCATCTCTTTACTTGACAAGACTCCCTGCTATATTTACCCAACTAAAATTGCAGATGATATACTTCCAGCTGCACCACGGCACATGGTCCTGTCAATCACGCTGGTTACAGCAGAGCAGGACTGCCAGAGCAACCAATGCTACCACGACACTAAGCTGCAGAGAAAAACGAAAAGAAATCTTGTGGGGACTAATTCCTGTTTCCTCTGCTGGTTGACTCGTGTCGTTAGAGGAACGGAGACGCACACGAGTGCGAACGGAATTACCGGGCTTTCATTAAGCAGACAGCTGGGCTACTACCAAGCAGCAAAACACAGCCCACCCACAAGATTTATCCACCAGCACAGCGCTGAGGTTCTGTGTGAAAGGCAAAGCTACACAGGTTTATTAGGCTGTTGTGCTGCTGCGAAAACAAAACAAATTGATCAGTCTCTCAAGCACTTTGGCTCTGCTACGGTTATTCCTCTAACCCAAGTATGAATGAAACATTTGACAGGCTGGCTGCACAGGAGATTTGGACTTAAGGACGGAACAAGGCCTTCAAACATTCTTGACATCAAGTCATTACTTAATGCAAATGTCTAAAAAAGAAAAAAGAATAATCCAGCATTACATTCAACTTCATTCTGGTCAAACACAGAACTATCATGCAGGCAGTGAGGTTGTGATTTGACGGCTGAAGGGAAAAGCTTATGGAAGGAGAAAAAGAAAAGAGGAGGGTTAGCCTGTGTTGTGGATTCCTCCTCAGCCAGCAGTGCCTGTCCATCTCACAGTGGCAGAGGCATTCCCTGGAGGAAGGCAGCAGCAGCGGTGGGGGCTTAGTGCTGTGTGTGTTTCATCTTTCCCACTGCCCAGAGCTGCAGGGCCATGGGAGCTGCCAGGATTCTCACTCCAAAGGCATGACAACATGCGGGACGGAGCCAGCTTGGACCTCTCAGAAAGAGCAGGCCAGCTGACGGAGAGGCGGGGCTTCAGCACCACCATTGTACTTACAGACACAAGGACTCGTGAATAACTGGTCCCACTCAGTAACAATGTTACTACAACATGCTGTAACTGCACTGCAAAGTGTTCCAATGGCACAACCTGAATCTACTGGAAACATAAGTGTGGGTGTGCCCTGGGGTATGTGCGCTATACCCTCTGCACCTTTGGTGGCCAGCAGCTTCAGGTAGTTAAACTGGAAACCATCATTTCATAAAACCGCCCAACCCCTCCCTGCACATTTACTTATTTTTGCTACTTATACTTTGTAGCAGCACTACTGTAACTCTCATTTTAGCCTGACCCAGATGTGCTATCAACAAGAGCAACAAATGTCTGCCTGACCTGATCTGTGTATTGGCTAAGAGTAATGTTAGATAAAAAGATCCCATTTAGAGCCAGTCAATTTCATAGGTGACCTACTGCGATCTCTGACATTTTCCACATGAAGCATGAAAACATGAGTCACATAGACTGTCCACAGGAGCTCTATTTATACACATGTATACATGGTACATTTGGCATTAATTGAAAAATTGTGGTCAAGGTCAAAAATCTCATCATCACTTTATACAACATGCCTCATTCAACAACACTACGCCCAGGTGCTTTCTAACATTTATACACTCTCACTCTCCACTGGACGCATCAGAGGAGAGTGAGAATGTACGGTATCCTACCCAAGGATACTTTAGCATCCAGCCTGGGATCAAACCACTAACTTGCTCTGCCTCCTGAGCTAAATCCAGATATAGGCCATGATAACACATCTATGCTGACTGTGATTTACAGAAGAACAGTGGACCTGTCCTTTAATTTCAACTTCAGGTCATTTGATAAATAAACTTGTAAGTACGTGGAAGTCCTGAAAACCAAGATAAACAACAAAGCAAATCTTGATGAATAGTAGCAGACTTGTATCGGTATCTGCTTCAATAATACAAATTCATAACACTTTTTACAGATTGAAGGTTCTCCAGTGAAGCTGTGACTCAAAAATCAAATCTTTCAGTGTTTAAATTGGAATTCATATTAGCACACAGCCTGAATAAGGCCACGTACCTTTTATGGTGTTCAGTATGTCCTTGAGATTGCCAAAGCTGTTGAGTAATGGGTCTTGTTCTTCGTCCTGGTTAAAGAACAGAATCTGATTGGTAAGAAAACACTTACACACAGTATTATCATTATTATGGGTTTACCGTTTGGCCCTGAACAAGCACCAAGCAGACTGACTATAGACAGACATACAGCCAGCTGGAACTCATCACGTCCACGCTGGTCACTTTTTCATATTGTTAGTAAATCTAACTGTAACTGTGTAAAATAACACAAAACACACTTGTGTTGAACTTACTAGTGGAGTGTGGGTATTCCATCTGGAGTTCCTCTTTATGGCTCCAACAACAGTGCTAATTTCACCCTGGACAATGTAGATGTTCTTATCCACCATGCTGCTTCCTGACAGAAAACACATAATAGCATATGGTCACTTCTAGAGCCAGGCTAAATAACCTGAAGTCACTGAAAGGCCATTTCTACAGGCGTTTATAGTACAGCTCTTCATCTGTGGCTCCATGCTACACTGATTTACGTTCACTTGGCAAGTGAAAGGTTGCTTGCTCAATTGTAGGTAGAAGAAGGGCATCCAGTGTAAAACTCAAAGTACACTGGGGAAAATAATGATTGGATACCTGCTGAATTTGGAACATTATGCTTTGGGCTGTTTTTCTGCTGAGGAGGCAGGAGGGACTGGAGCTAAAGGAAGGACCATGGGCAGGTACAGCTACTGAAAATGGCTGCCTTCTCCCTGACAGGACCATGAAGGAATCCTGACTGACTGCCGACTGATGGGTGACCGTAATGATAGCCCCCACCTGTGACGTAGATGATGCAACCTCAAGTAGTAACGCAGCTAAACAGCATTTAGGAAAACCAGTGGTAATGTCTAATGTATCCACCAGGGGGAGGAGTGTGGAGCTGCAGTCATTTACAGGCTACACAGTATGTTTATACTTGTTCAGGGTTTTTATAATTATGACAGAATCATAACTGGATATGTGTTTGCAGCAAATAAAATACAGGCTGTGCACAGCGAAGCAGCCGGACAGAAAGTACAGTTTGTGATCTCTGATTATTGTCGACTTGTGTTTCTGAACATGAAATCAGAATCAGAATACTTTATTGATCCCTAGGGGAAATTATTTTGGTTACAGTGCTCCAGTACAGGGAGTGCAGAATTATTAGGCAAATGAGTATTTTGTCCACATCATCCCCTTCATGCATGTTGTCTTACTCCAAGCTGTATAGGCTCGAAAGCCTACTACCAATTAAGCATATTAGGTGATGTGCATCTCTGTAATGAGAAGGGGTGTGGTCTAATCATCAACACCCTATATCAGGTGTACATAATTATTAGGCAACTTCCTTTCCTTTGGCAAAATGGGTCAAAAGAAGGACTTGACAGGCTCAGAAAAGTCAAAAATAGTGAGATATCTTGCAGAGGGATGCAGCAGTCTTAAAATTGCAAAGCTTCTGAAGCGTAATCATCGAACAATCAAGCGTTTCATTCAAAATAGTCAACAGGGTCGCAAGAAGCGTGTGGAAAAACCAAGGCGCAAAATAACTGCCCATGAACTGAGAAAAGTCAAGCGTGCAGCTGCCAAGATGCCACTTGCCACCAGTTTGGCCATATTTCAGAGCTGCAACTAGGGCTGGGCTATATCATACCGTTCACGGTAATACCGGTGTAATTTTGGGCAACGATAGGAAAATGAAATATCGCGATAGAATATGGGTAAAACCCGCATGCGCAGTGCCTTTGTTTACATATGCACATGGCAGCGACGCAGAATGAGAAGAGCGAAAGTGGATCGTTAAATGAAACGGATGAACCAGAACTGGTTTGTAAAAATGCTGCAACTTCAGTGGTGTGGAACTGGTTTAGCTTTCGTCCGTCAGATACACAACAAAGCACTGTTTTTGGTAGCGCATGCTAGCGGGCCGTCGTTATTACCATGTTGTTTGGAAAATACGGCATACTTAAAATCAATCCTTTGATTTTTCTGAAAATCGACAGTGCCCCTTATAATCCCGTGTGCCTTATGTATGAATTCTGGTTGTGTTTACTGACCTCGAAACGATTTTATGTGGTACACGGCGCTCGAAAATCTGTCAGATGTTTCAGTACGACTTTGGTAAGCTACGAAGCTGCACCGCTTGATGGATTGTCAGAGCATTACGGCTATCGTAGGCAGGCGCCTCGCGGAGTGATACGTACTGTGCTTCAACATAATATTACCGTATTGTGTGTGTATAACCTCTTTTTAAGTTTTGTGGATATTATACATGGTTATGCTGAGGATATGTCGGCCAGTTTCCACTGGAAATGCCTTTTGGTTAAACTGTCAGCAAGGAATTTGCATTTGCACTGTTAAATTTTTATATAACTTTAATGCACATAAAAAATAGCTGCTTGTTTAAGTGAAAATACATTGATGAGGTTTTTTGCACTAATAAAGTTGTGGAGTTGTAAAGTATTTTGTCTAGTGTCAATTATATCGTCAGTTATATCGTTATCGCAAATTTTCAAATGTATATCGTGATAAATATTTTTGGTCATATCGCCCTGCTCTAGCTGCAACATCACTGGAGTGCCCAAAAGCACAAGGTGTGCAATACTCAGAGACATGGCCAAGGTAAGAAAGGCTGAAAGACGACCACCACTGAACAAGACACACAAGCTGAAACGTCAAGACTGGGCCAAGAAATATCTCAAGACTGATTTTTCTAAGGTTTTATGGACTGATGAAATGAGAGTGAGTCTTGATGGGCCAGATGGATGGGCCCGTGGCTGGATTGGTAAAGGGCAGAGAGCTCCAGTCCCACTCAGACGCCAGCAAGGTGGAGGTGGAGTACTGCTTTGGGCTGGTATCATCAAAGATGAGCTTGTGGGGCCTTTTCGGGTTGAGGATGGAGTCAAGCTCAACTCCCAGTCCTACTGCCAGTTTCTGGAAGACACCTTCTTCAAGCAGTGGTACAGGAAGAAGTCTGCATCCTTCAAGAAAAACATGATTTTCATGCAGGACAATGCTCCATCACACGCGTCCAAGTACTCCACAGCGTGGCTGGCAAGAAAGGGTATAAAAGAAGAAAAACTAATGACATGGCCTCCTTGTTCACCTGATCTGAACCCCATTGAGAACCTGTGGTCCATCATCAAATGTGAGATTTACAAGGAGGGAAAACAGTACACCTCTCTGAACAGTGTCTGGGAGGCTGTGGTTGCTGCTGCACGCAATGTTGATGGTGAACAGATCAAAACACTGACAGAATCCATGGATGGCAGGCTTTTGAGTGTCCTTGCAAAGAAAGGTGGCTATATTGGTCGCTGATTTGTTTTGGTTTTGTTTTTGAATGTCAGAAATGTATATTTGTGAATGTGGAGATGTTATATTGGTTTCACTGGTAAAAATAAATCATTGAAATGGGTATATATTTGTTTTTTGTTAAGTTGCCTAATAATTATGCACAGTAATAGTCACCAGCACACACAGATATCCCCCTAAAATAGCTAAAACTAAAAACTACTTCCAAAAACATTCAGCTTTGATATTAATGAGTTTTTTGGGTTCATTGAGAACATGGTTGTTGTTCAATAATAAAATTATTCCTCAAAAATACAACTTGCCTAATAATTCTGCACTCCCTGTATAAATATTAACAAAGACAGACAATACACTAAGTAAGAAATAGACACAATATATACAGTATATACATGACTTATATGCATATAAGTCAATTATTGAACAACAAACACTACTATAAAACGATTATTTTATTGAACTGCTAATGTATTTATATACAATGCAAAATCAAAATGTAATATGGTATTTTAATGGTGAATAAATAAATGAACGCTTTTAAAACACAATTGGTAAAAATATATTGACTGGATGACTTGACAGTAGTTTTACTAATGAAGTATGGATTGCATCATGTTAAAATGCAGTAAATTGCCTGCTGTGACTTTTACAGACAGGTAAGAGAGCACAGGCTGTTATTAGCATCACAGTGGGTTGCTTTGTAATACAGTAGGTGACCATTCAGAGCACTCTCCCACCCCCACAGAAGCCAGCGACTTCCAAACCCCGGCCCAAATATCCTCTCGATGCCAGCCATGATTTTAACATAAACGGTATTCCTGGCATCCTGGAATCATTTTCTCTGTCATAAAGTTTAGGAAAGTACAAAGTTCAAAGGATGGATTTTCTCATTTTAGTGCTTGTTGGTTCAGCTGCAGCATTTCATTTGCACTGAAACTATCGTCACCTCTTAAAGAACATCCAAGCAGGTGCCCACCATCTCTGCCTGTCTCTAAGTCTTTCTTAGTGAAAGTCATCAATGTTTTTTCACCCTTAATAAAATTAATCACAGAAGAATTTTAGATTTTAACATTACTGTTAAATTCCAGTTTTTAAAAAGTATACAGTCATGAGTATGTTACTAACATTACTGTTACTACATCTGTAAACTTTGTAACGTTGTGTTGAATTTATAACACACACACACACACACACACATATATATATAGAAATTCCCCTCTTTCCCCTGCGGGCGGTTTATCCTCCAAGCTCGGGTCCTCTACCAGAGGCCTGGGAGCTTGAGGGTCCTGCGCAGTATCTTAGCTGTTCCCAGGACTGCGCTCTTCTGGACAGAGATCCCCGACCTTGTTCCTGGGATCTGCTGGAGCCACTCGCCTAGCTTGGGAGTCGCCGCACCGAGTGCTCCGATTACCACGGGGACCACCATTACCTTCACCCTCCACATTTTCTCGAGCTCTTCTCTGAGCCCTTGGTATTTCTCGAAGATTTTGTGTTCCTTCTTCCTGATGCTGCTGTCATTCGGTATCGCTACATCGATCACTACGGCCGTCTTCTTCTGTTTGTCTACCACCACTATGTCCGGTTGGTTAGCCACCACCATTTTGTCGGTCTGTGTCTGGAAGTCCCACAGGATCTTAGCTCGGTCATTCTTCATCACCCTTGGGGGCGTCTCCCATTTTGACCTCGGGACTTCCAGGTTATACTCGGCACATATGTTCCTGTACACTATGCTGGCCACTTGGTTATGGCGTTCCATATATGTCCTGCCTGCTAGCATCTTGCACCCTGCTGTTATGTGCTGGATTGTCTCAGGGGCATCTTTACACAGCCTGCACCTGGGGTCTTGCCTGGTGTGATAGACCCCAGCCTCTATGGATCTTGTGCTCAGAGCTTGTTCCTGTGCTGCCATGATTAGTGCCTCTGTGCTGTCTTTCAGTCCAGCTTTGTCCAGGAACTGGTAAGATTTCTGGATGTCAGCCACCTCCGCTATCTGCCGGTGGTACATACCGTGCAGGGGCCTGTCCATCCATGATGGTTCCTCGCCTTCCTCCTCTTCCTCCGGTTTCTGCTGCCTGAGGTATTCACTGACCACGTGGTCGGTTGGAGCCATGTTTCTGATGTATTAGTGGATGTGCGTTGTCTCATCTGGCCTCCTTCCTTTCCTCTTAGCATACAGTCTCAAGGTGCTGGATTTGGAGTGAAACCCTCCATGCATGGTCAGGAGCTTCCTTGTCTTGATGTCAGTGGCTTCTATCTCCTCCTTTGGCCAGCTTATTATCCCAGCCTGATCACGGGCAGGGCGTAGGTGTTGATGGCCCGGATCTTGTTCTTACCGTTCAGCTGACTCCTCAGGACTTGCCTGACCCTCTGCAGGTACTTGGTGGTTGCAGCTTTCCTAGCGGCCTCTTCTTGGTTCCCATTTGCCTGTGGGATCCCCAGGTACTTGTAGCTGTCCTCTATGTCTGCAGTGTTGCCTTCTGGTAGTTCGATCCCCTCAGTTCTGACTACCTTCTCTCTCTTTGTTATCATCCGACTACACTTCTCCAGTCCGAACGACATTCCAATGTCATTGCTGTATATCCTGGTGGTGTGGATCAGTGAATCGATGTCTTGTTCACTCTTGGCATACAGCTTGATGTCATCCATGTACAGGAGGTGGTTCACAACTGCTCCATCTCGTAGTCTGTATCCGTAGTCAGTCAGTTCAGGCCTATGCAGAACAGCAGTGGGGACAGAGCATCTCCTTGGTAGATCCCGCACTTGATGGTGACTTGTGCTATGGCCTTGAAGTTGGCCTCTAGTGTTGTCCGCCACATCCCCATTGAGTTCCTGATGAAGGCTCTAAGGGTCCTGTTCATCCTGTTTAGTTCTAGGCATTCCAGTATCCAGCTGTGGGGCATTGAGTCATAGGCCTTCTTGTAATCAATCCAGGCTGTGCACAGGTTGGTCAGTCTGGTCTTGCAGTCTCGGACGACTGCTTGATCTACCAGTAGCTGGTGTTTACCTCCTCTGGTATAATTACCCATCCCTTTCTGTGCCCCGCTCATGTCTTGAGCCATGTGCTCATTCACATCATCTAGTAGATCTTCAGAGGATACTTCACGTAGTCGTGGTAACCGGCTACGGAGGATCCAGGTTTCAAGCTTCGCCATGATCCTCTCTCTCAGGTCAGTTTATCTCACACTCAATGATCCTTCTTCCATCACACTTGGGGCTTGGTACCCAATCTCGGGTGGGGGTGATCACATCTACCCCGACCTGTTGCCCTGGCTCCCCTTTGCCGTAGAACTTTTGCCGCCGTCAATCTGGTAGTATTGACAGCGGCATCCAGTAAAAATACTGGTGGTCGCCAGTGCTACCCCTCAGCCTCCTAGTAGATGTTATTTTTTATAAATCCTAGGTGATATCTTTCCCCAACTTATTGTTGTCAATAGATTTTTCAGAAAACTGCCCTTGGTCACCAGGATTTAAACTAGTACACGATTTTTAGCAGATGCACCCCACTGGTATGCTTTTCAAGTCAACCCATAGATATAAAAAAAAAATAACAAACATACATTATTGATCATACTATTCAGAGAAGATACGTTCCAATAAAAATTTGAGTAGGTACACTGTGCCATTTTATGTGTGAGAGTTCTGCAAAAAGTATATAAAAGTTAAGTCTTCAAGCTTCAAGTTTAAGTCTAAGAACTATGACCCCTAAATGTGCATCGAATACAAGAAGCAAACAGCAAATTTCCATGTCTGACTTTACAATGCCTAAAGCCAATATGGATAACCAAACAGAACCAAAATGACATGTGATTTCTATTTGACAAGCAGTACAGGTCTGAATAGTTGGATTAACCCTGTTCCTTTTGTCATGATTCTCATGGCAATTTTTTCATACCATTCTTTTTTTGAATACACAGAAACCAGACTATATAAAATAACACCCAGATAAAAGTGTAATAGCTGGATACAGGATACAGTGACAGGCTTATAGCTGATGGAAAAAAAGGATAATAATATTAAGTAGATATTGGCAAGAGAATGAACCCAATGCTCAGGAGCTGACAACAGTCTGGAAGAATTACCAGACATTCATTTCATGAGCCACAGTTGTTAACGGGTCTGTATTTCCCCTACAGCATATGCACAAAGTCAGAGGTCTCTAGTTCTTACATCTGGGTGAGATAACTAGATCTACAGTCTTACATACAGAAGAGGACAGAATCATTAGGTCCCTATTGAAAAGAAGAAGAAAAAATAACGGAGTATTAGAGCCAGTGTTAGAGTCGAAATTTAGAGGCTAAAGTTGAAAATCCATTTTGTATTTCCAGAAAAAAAAGTCGAAATGGTTGTTTTGAGACAAACCGCTGCAGTTCCCAAACTGTCCGAGTTAGTGACATCGGACTTCAGAATTGTTTTTTATTACAAGGAAGGAAATTATTTCTCTTTTAGCACATAAACACAGTGTGGTGATAAACATAAGGATGTTAAAAAGGCGGTAGAGAAAGTTGCATCAGGTAACACGGAAAAACCACACAAATTTGGAAGAGTGGATTTATAGAAGTGAAATGCTGGTAATGGACAGATACAAGGTTATCTGTGGTTGGACCCTTGTGTAATAAAAGAGGACGTGTTGTATCACAGGATGGCTGATGCTCTTTCACTAAATCCACCCAAGGTATTCTGTAAAGGGTGCAGCAGCTGTGGTAGTTGATCTTTAAACAGCTGTATTCTGCACATTTCAACTTTATTCTCAAAACTTTGACTTTATTCTCAAAATGATCCATAATATTTTTTTCTTAATGTGGCCCTAATACTCCTTTTTCCCTGAGAAGTCACAGCTCATTCTTCTTAGGCAAATCTCTCA
Source organism: Oreochromis niloticus (assembly GCF_001858045.2). Classification (NCBI taxonomy): domain Eukaryota; kingdom Metazoa; phylum Chordata; class Actinopteri; order Cichliformes; family Cichlidae; genus Oreochromis; species Oreochromis niloticus. The sequence continues at coordinate 33,306,670 of NC_031978.2, read as the reverse complement.
AGCTTTTTTTTTTTTAAACATCTGTCCTCTTCAGCAGTGGCAAGCAGAATCATGGCATGAATACTTTGTTGCACCAAGCCTCTGCAGGCTTTTTTTTTAGCCTTTTTCTGGCTTTATCTGACAGATAAAGTGAAGAGTGACAGGGAAGGCATATGGTCACCTGCTCATCCCAGTGAGCTAAACCAGCACTCTGTAGGGTCCTCTTCTTAATTTATTTCATTATTCATATTGAATAATGAATATGAATATGAATATTCATTAGACCCAAACATATACTGAGGGTGCACTGGGAACAACTTGCAAAGGGCCGGGTTTAACGCCCACCTCCAACAGAAGTTCGACCGCATTACCAGGGAGGCTTGGGGCATTGAGTCAGAATGGACGATGTTTTGCGCCTCCACAGCAAGGTGGTTGGTTCCTGTTGTGGTGGTAAGAAGGGAGCCATCAAGTGAAGTGGAGTGTCATCAGGTTTGGTTACCCTATGGAACTTCAGAAGCAGCTGATGGGTACTGGCAGATCAAGCAGAAACTCCGGTGTGGGACGAGTTTGGTGAGGCCACGGGACAAGCCTTTCAGACTTCCTCGAGGCAACCCATCAGGCGATTCGGGAAGGAAAACCAGTGCTCTACCTACCTACCTACCTACCTACCTACAATGTAGGGCAGGGCGATATGGCCAAAAATATATATCATGATATATATTTGAAAATTTGCGATAACGATATAACTGACAATATAATTTCTGCGAGACAAAATACAACTCCACAACTTTACTAGCGCAAAAAAAAAAACCCCATCCATTTATTTTACTTAAACAAGCAGCTGCTTTTTTTATGTGCATTAAAGCTATATAAACATTTAACAGTGCAAATGCAAATTCCTTGCTGAAAGTTTAACCAGAAGGCATTTCCAGTAGAAATGGGCTGACATATCCTGAGCATAACCATGTATAATATCCACTGAAGTTAAAAAGAGGTGCTTTGCAACATTAAACTGCAGTGTGCCAAATAAAAAAAGCCAAATATGTATTTTACTGACCATAAGGTGCATGGGATTATAAGGCACATTAAGCGAAACAAAGCAGTCAAATAAGTCAAACTTTATTCAACTCATTCTTCTTTTTCCTCCACTTCTGTACCATTGATTCATTAATGCCTTATTCTATCACAGCTGCTCTATTCCCATGTTGTTGCAGTATATTAATGACTAACCTCGTATTGTGGATGGATTATCTCAGTTGTTCTCCTGACTGAAGTTTGGTCCGTTTACAGCATCATGCCATGCGATTGCATTTGTCTCTAACCATCAGGAACCTTCACGTTAACTTTTATCGAGTGGAAAAGTGTTAGTGTTCATCCTCCAGCTTCACTGTTTATGTTATACTAACACAGCTGTGTTGCTAGCGATCACGTAGCACATCATTATATACCAGCCAACCCAACTTCAGTGTCAAAAGATTTCAGGATTTTGGGATTTTTATTATTATTTTATTTTGTTACTTTATCTTTTGCTCTTTATGTTTATGTTTGCTCTTTCAGTAAGTCACACTTTGTGCAGACTCCTAAATGGGTAAGTTACACTCTGTACTCCACGGGAAGCCTGCACGCAGCAGCTATTTTATCTCTTCCTGTATCTCTTCCTGTATGTGCTTTTGATAAAAGACTGCTTCTTTTTGCTGCAGCGGAGAGTCTCTCTGAGTCTCCCCGTGTACACGTTAACCTGTCTGAGCGTTTTATTCTGACCTGAGTTGCATAGCAGGAAAACTCCTGACATTTCTTGGTCCTTGGAGCCGGATGGGACACAGCACTTTTGTGTGACCCCACAGGAAAGCCTCATCGAGCCCTGCCGTCGTGAGAAGCCCGCGCTGAAGTCTGTCGACAGCTCCTCTCTAGGTAGAGGATATAAAGTCCAGAGACGTAACGTTCGGGTTCTGGCCGGCGTTCTTATAAGTGGTCCACGGCGGTGGGGGTCGATGAGGTAGACCTGAGAAACCGGCAGCAACCAGGTGAATATTAACACTCAGACACCTCGCGTAAAACGTCTAGGCTCGCCCAGAGGGGTTGGTAGCATTCCTAAAAGTAAACGCTCGCCTGAAAAAGGGGCTGGAAGCTATTTTAGATAAACCTTGTCCGTAAGACGTAGTGCGCGTTGAAAAGGTGTTGTTGTTGTTTCATTTTTGTTGGTGGAATAAGTTGATTTTACAGCACAATAAGGAGGCTGAACTATTCCACTATTTTGTTTGCTGTTGGCCACCCAAGTACTGGTGAAAAGAGAGAAACAGGTCGTGTTTCATCACGTAAAGGTGACACCGCTTTCAAGAATAGCTTGAAAGTAGCAGGCCGTGTCAACTACCTCTCTCGATTCTCGTGCCAGAGAAGGTGCCGCAGTTGTGTAGTTGTAAAGTATTAAAATTAAAAGGATTAAAATGGGTAATGAAGCTTCAAAACTCACTGCTGACGAGCAGTGGTTAGAGAAAAAATGTCCAGGCGCCGGACAAATTAGTGCAAGTAGATGGAGAAATCCTAAGAAAACAAAATGTCCCACTTGGGAAGGTAAATGTAGCCCATCAGCATTAACACAACTGAGGGAAGCTCTTTTGAAAGAAATAGCAGAAACCAAAAACCTAAGAAAGAAAGGGAAACGTTCGCACGAATTGCAATATTTCAAGGCCTGGAAGGCAGAAGCAGCTAGGCGAGAGGAAACCAAAAGAAAAGACAAGAGAAGAAAGATAAAAAGTCAGAAAAACAGAACTTAACCGCCAGTTTAGTAAAACCGGAAGACGAGACACAGTGCGGTGCTCGCAATATGTGTATTAATCCACCACCATATGCGCCGCCACCTCCCACATCTGCAGCCACAGCTGCAGCGTCTCCCACATCTGCAGCCACAGCCGCAGCATCTCCCACATCTGCAGCCACAGCTGCAGCACCACCCATTAAACACTCACCCATATCAGGAAGAACTAGGTCACATACACAACATCCTTATGTGAAAGCACAAATAATGCTAAACAAACTTTCACTCAAAGATAGCCCACAAGAAGAAATAGGAGACACAGTCGATCCACCAGCCACTGGTATCTACCCATTGGTAGCAGTGGCTAACCCTAGATTTGGCCTAATAATAGGGCCAGAAGGACAGGAGGAGCAAGATGACCGCCCACACATACATGTTTTTCGTCCGTGGTCACAGACGGACAGACAAAATGTCCTGAAAGACGTTCCTCCACTGAATGAAGGTTTTACACCATGGAGGGATGCTGTAGAACTGATCAGGAGGCAATGGTATTTAAACGGTCATGAAATGCTTCAAGTACTGCAAGATTTATTAGGTTTAAGGATGGGAACAGTTAGAGGGGATTATACCGGCTCAAACGCCGGGGGTGTAGCACATGCACCAGGAAGCACCGACCTAATCAATGACCTAACAAATTTATATGAGAGAATTAGAGTACGGTTGGCCCCGAGGGCTGACTATGGCAAAATAGGGGAGGTAAAGCAAAAAGAAGCCGAAACAGCTTCTGATTTTCTGGACCGGCTGCGCCCGGTTTTTAGACAGCATTCAGGCCTAGATTATGAAGAAGCCCCAGAGAGACCATACCAACAGCAACTAAAGAACGCATTCTTAAACGGTCTCCTTCCCCCAGTTAGAGCCCACGTTGAAAAACACTGGGTAACAATGAACACTGGTAACCTAGCAGACGCTCTGCAGTATGCAGAACATGCAACCCGAGTGGTAAAAAAGAAAGAGAAAGGAGGTGTTTTCACTGTGGATCCCGAGACAGGATTCATAGCATTTGCTGGTGGATACAGAGGACAGAGACAAGGACAGCAGAGGGGAAAGGGAAAGACAAGTTATAAAGGTTATAAGGGAGACAAGGGACGAAGGGGTGAGAGAGACAATCGCTGTTATATTTGTGGAAAAGAAGGTCATTTTGCAAGGGACTGTAGGTACAAAAAGGAGGATGACTCAGGAGAGGGTCAGAGTAAGTGACTAGAACAGGAAGTAAAAGAAGAAACAGAAATTTTCAACATAGAACAGTTGCTCCTAGGTTCTGAACACAAACCTACAGTAACAATCCATGTCAGTGGCCAACCTCTAACCATGTTATGTGACACTGGAGCATGTAAAACCGTGCTAAATCAAAAGCCCAAAAAACTAAAATACTCAAGTGACACCCTGATAGTTAAATCTGCGTCAGGCCACACCAGTGTTAAATCACTAACAGAAGAACTGTTACTAGTACACCATGAAAGCGGCAGAAGTTGTAAAAACCAATGTATATATGACCCATCCTGCCCAGTCAACCTTCTGGGGAGAGATGCTTTAGAGAAACTAAGGATTGGTGTAGTGCCAGGGCTAGAAGGCATGTACGCTAAACTAATGTTACATGAAGAGCAAAGTCCTGAGGCCCGTCAGTTCAATGTGTGTAAGGGACAGGGAGAACCCTACTATTATTGGACACTAGACCTGCCTCCATTAGAACCCTTGCAGCGTATAGCAAATCGCTACTTGCCAACCCATTCAAGAAAGCTAGACTTTGCTGAGTACCACAACACCTTAAGGTTCAAACAAAGCCCAGGTCATGACCCCATATATGACCAACAAGTGCACAAACTAGGACCACAGAAACTCACACTGCAACACCTCTATGTTACCCAAAGCGGTAACGCAGTGTGCTCTGTAATACAGCCAGGAAAGGTACAAGAGCTAAACAGGATGCCAAAACCACATGTGTCAGTAGCACACAATGACAACACAGACTGGAAAGACTTAGGCCACATCCTCACTCAGGTGGAAAGGGACAGATATGAGAAAACTGAAGAAACACATGAAGGGTGGCTTCAGGGCCGTAGAACAGGATGTATGAGGTACACATTAGGGTGGGTACGCACGACACAGCCAGCAACCCATATGACTGACTGCGCAGATGCACACATGTATGAAGTTAGTGAGGGCTGATACACACTCTTTTCCTCTAGTTCTCATCCAGAACTAGAGGAACTACCTGCTAAGCTGTGGTCTACAGGACCAACAGACGTAGGACTAATTAAAGGAGCAGATCCTGTCGTAGTAAAAACCACCACAACTTACAGGCCAGTAAAACCACAGTATCCCCTCACAACAGAGGCCAAAGCAGGAATAAAACCAGTAATTGCAGACATGGAAAAGGCAGGCATCTTAATAAAAACAACTGAAGTAACCTGTAACACGCCTATTTTCCCAGTAAAAAAAGCAAATACGGGAAAATACCGTCTAGTACATGACCTCAGGGCAATAAATGAAGTAACAGCACAAATCCCACCTGTGGTAGCAAATCCACATACAATTCTGAATCAAGTGACCCCCAAGGAACAGTGGTTTTCAGTTATAGATCTGTCTAATGCATTCTTTTCTGTACCACTACACCCTGACTCGCAGCATCTGTTCGGGTTCACTTTTGAGGGTCAAAAGTACACATATACGAGGTTACCTCAGGGCTTCCAGAACAGCCCCACTCTGTACGCAGAGGCTCTAAAGAGGTCCATGTCACTGTGCACACTCCCCGCCCCGGGACAGTTCCTCCTGTATGTAGATGATATACTCATCACAGGGAACACACTAGCAGACTGTAAAGCAAACACAATGACAGTGCTACACCATCTAGCTGAGCAGGGCCATAAAGTCTCACAGCACAAACTACAACTGTGGAGCCAAAAGGTCACATACCTCGGGCACACACTCACTGGGGAAGGGAAGACACTGTTAGACAGCAGAAAACTAGCAGTACAAAACGCTCCAAAACCACTCACGCCCTACAAACATCACTGCTGTTTAGTTTCCGGTCTTCATTTATGTTGGAAGTGATAGCAGAGCTGTACGTTTGAATTTTTTCAGAAATTTCTCAGTCAGAACATGATCTATCATGTTTAGGTAACTAGCGAAACTAGCGAGCTAACTTCCGCTAACTTCCTGCTAACTTCTAACTCTGTTAAATGTAATGAATTCTGTTTTCATGGATGCCTGGATGTTAAACATCATAGTTACACCTGGTAAAGCAGCAATGCTGATCGTTTTATTAAAGATGAAAGAATTTAGACAGTTTTTAACTCTCAGTGATGTTCGTTTGACTTCGGGACCTTAAAGGACGGAGTTTAGGACCCAGATTACTCCCAGATTTACGAGCACCTTAGTCTGACAAATACGGCAATAACGACGGCCCGCTTGCATGTTCTACAAAAAAAATGTGCTTTGTTGTGTATCTGACGGACAAACACCAAACCAGTTAAGTTGCACCACTTTAACAAACCAATTCTGGTTCATCTGTTTCACTCAACAATCTGCTTTTCCCATTCTCATTCTCCGTTACCACCGTGCTTTTTCGGCACTGCACATGCGCGTTTTACCCATATTCTATAGCGATATTTCATTTTCTTATCGTTGCCTAGCATGGTACCGGTATTACCGTGAACGGTATAATATGGCCCAGCCCTACTACAATGTATAGTGGGGATGAGGTGCTGCTGACCTCACCTGAGGACATAGTCGCTATTGATGGAAAGAATACTTTGAGAACCTCCTTATTCCTACTGGCAGGCCTTTATAGGAAGGAGAGTCTGGGGACAAGGATGATGACGTACCCATCACTAGGGGTGAGGTCACTGAGGTAGATGAACAGCTTCATGGTGGCCAGGCCCTTGGGATAGACAAGGTTTGTCCTGGGTTCCTAAAGACTCTGGATGTTGTAGGGCTGTCTTGGTTGGCGTATCTCTGCACATCGCAGGCAGGTCTGGGGCAGTGCCTCTGGACTGACAGACTGGAGTGGTGGTTTCTATCTTCAAGAAGGGATAGAGGAAGGTGTGGTCCAGCTATACGCAATCAGAGTCGTCAGCCTCCCTGGGAAGGTCTATGCCAGGGTACTGGAAGGGAGCATTCATGTGTTTGTGGAACTTCAGATACAGAGAAACAATGGGGGTTTTGACCTGGTCACGCAATGCTGGACCAGATCTTTATCCTCTCAAGGATATTTGAGGGTTGTAAGAGTATGCCTAACCAGTCTGTGTGTTTTATGGACCCAGAGAAGGCAAGACGACTGCATCCCTTGGACTGTCCTATGGAAGGATGCTTCAGGAGTATGGGGCGTCTGGTGTCTCGTTTCCGGTTGGTGTAGATTATACCAGGGCTGCCCTTTGTCACAGATTCTGTTCCTTATTTTTATGGACAGAATTTCTAGGTGTAGCCAAGTGGCGGCAAGCTCCAACATTGGTGGCCTTAGAATTTCCTCTCTGCTTTTTGAAGATCATGTGGTTTTCTTCGCTTCATTAGGTGATGGCCTCCAGCTCAGACTGGAGCAGTTCACAGCCAAGTATGAAGGGGTGGGAATGGGAATCAGCACCTTCAAATCTGTGACTATGGTCCTCAGCTAGAGAAGGGTGGACTGCGCAGTCTGGGTCAGGGACGAGTTGCTGTCCCAAGTGGAGAAGTTCTTCAGAACGGGTCTTCAACACCACTGGTAATATTGTTAACCATCTGCGCACACTGCTAAAACCTGATAAAGTAAACATGCTTGTTTCCCTGTCAAAGAATTTAAAAGATTTGTTTGGAGGGAATATTTTACCGCCTTTTCTTGTTTGTTTCAATATTAATATAGCTACTTTTTGGAGTATTCATTCATTTATTTAGTTATTTATTTATTGAGCCAAATCACACAAAAGACTTAATTTTACCTCTGAGATTTGACATCTGACATTTTGGTTTTTAACTTATTTTTTGTTTGGTCGAGTGTGTCAGACAGTCAAACACTGGAACGGCCTGTAAACACAGAGTGGGGAAAGAAGCCGGTTTCTCTTTGTTTCCCTCCCGTCATTGTGGTTTTTATTTAAATAAATGTTTTTGCTTTTTCTGAACACAGGCTGCTGCTGTTCTTTCTTTCTTTATGAGTTTGAGTAAATGCAAAGCTGCTGCATCTGAGCGCACTCTGAGGAGGGTGCATTTGCTCGCAGCTAAAGGACGGTGCTGTTAAAGCAGAGCTATTATTTATTTCTGTTGACTGCTTCTGTTAGCTTCAACCAACATTATTAGCAAACTTACTCATGGACGCATAAATAAATAAATGGCCCTTGTAAAAACGATCGACGACAGCCTCACCCTTTCATCGACAGTCGATATATTCATCCAATCGCCTGACCTTAGTGGTACTGCTACCTTTTGCAGCAACGGTTTTACGGCATGTTTTGCAAATTACCACATTTTGTTTGAGAACCCTTGTGAAATCCAAACCACTGCCAGGTTAGGCCTGCTCAGGGCAGTGTGCAAAGTAGAAAATTTTAGAGCTGAGAAAGGAGACCAGTGATGTGTTCACACAGGATGGAAGAAAAAAAAAAAAACCTCAGTGAATTACATGCAGACAGCTTAAAAATTGCCGTGGCAATTTACTCTTGATGTTTACAATTGAGCCATAATAATCGAAGAAAGAGCTCAGTGTAAAACCAAAGCTCTCCATTTACCAGATACAAGATCACAGATACAAGCAGCAGAATGCAGATGGATGGATGACATACTTGTTGGTTTATATTACATTCACAGTATTTTTGGCAACAGTGTAATAATATAGCTTGGTTGTCTATCTTGAGGTTTGCTCTGTAAAAATGTTAAAATAAAATGCACTAGTAAATGAATATGACTGTGTCCTTGCAGGACACCAGGAGAGATGAGCCCTCCATCAAAGATGCTGCATTGACTGTGGTCAGTTAATATGGTGTCCTGCAGGTTCAAGGTCATTGCATCTCCAACTTCATCACCCAAATCTATCATAGTCAAGCAGTAATGCCTGAGCAGGGAAACAAAACACCCTAAAAACTTACAATACAAAGTAGGGCTGGGCCATATTATACCGTTCACGGTAATACCGGTACAATGTTAGGCAACGATAAGAAAATGAAATATCGCGATAGAATATGGGTAAAACGCGTGTGCGCAGTGCCTTTGTTTTCATATGCACATGGCCGAAAAAGCACAGCGGCAACGGAGAATGAGAAGGGGGAAAGCGGATTGTTGAGTGAAATGGATGAACCAGAATTGGTTTGTAAAAATGGTGTAACTTCAGTGATGTGGAACTGGTTTGGTGTTTGTCCGTCAGATACACAACAAAGCACGTTTTTTTTGTAAAACATGCAAGCGGGTCGTCGTTATTACCGTATTTGTCAGACTAAGGTGCTCGTAAATCTGGGAGTAATCTGGGTCCTAAGTTAACGGAAGTTAGCTCGTTAGTTTCACTAGTTACCCAAGCATGATATAGCATGTTCTGACTGAGATTTCTGAAAAAAATTCAAACGTACAGCTCTGCTATCACTTCCAACATAAATGAAGACAGAAAACTAAACAGCAGTGACATTTGTAGGGTTACTGAAGTTGGGCTAGCTGGTATATAATGATGTGCTACGTGTGTCGTGTTGGGATTTAGAGATTCTTTTATTGCTGGCATATACTCTGCCTTGTGATAAATGGATTAATAACATGTTGTAAAGTATTATTTTATGAGTAATATTGTTTACAGGGTTGATATTGCATTGAATATGTTTGTCATTACATTCATTCTATTGACAGGTTGAGTTCATTATATAAACAATGCATAACTGTGCTTGTTTAGAGTTGATGTTCTATCCAAGAGGGTTTTAAGCTTGACTGGTGAGAGTGTCCAGGTGATACATGTTGAGGGAAGATGAGAACATAGCAGGTTAATTAGATACATTTATCACAATGCAGAGTATATGCCAGCAATAAAAGAATCTCTAAATCCCAACACGACACAGGTATGTTAGCATAGCATAAACAGTGAAGCTGGAGGATGAACGCTAACACTTTTCCACTCGATAAAAGTTAATTTGAAGGTTCCCGATGGTTAGGGACAAATGCAGTCGCATGGCATGATGCTGTAAAATGCACCACACTTAAGTCAGGAGAACAACCGATCCATCCACAATACGAGGTTAGTCATTAATATACTGCAACAACATGGGAATAGAGCAGCTGTGAGAGAATAGGGCTTTGGAGTTGACGTCACGCCGCAATGTATTGTGGGAGCGCAGCGCCATTTTCCGGGTCCACAAATCAAAACAAACACACTGTGTTGGAATGACAACTACAAGAAAGATGCTTAAAAGCAGCTCAAAAGAGAATGGACTATATAGAAACCGATTGCATCCAGAGGCGAAGTGGCGGTACTTGCAGAAATAGCGTGCATTGGAAATGTGGACCCGTATGAAATATGGCCGTGGAGTAGAAACCCTGAAGACCAACCGCTATTGACGTAGCCTGACATATTTTCGTACCTTGTCTGTGGAGTCAGCGCGTACAAGTCGTCATTCAAACAAAGGTAAGTCAGCTTGAGTACTGCGAGTGAAATGCGTTTGATTTTCCCCCGAACATTCAGATTAGTGCAGCATAAATTCATTCATGAGGGGAAATTACAGTGAGAACATGTGGAGGCTCTGTTAGGTGGATAAAATAGTGAGTTCAGTGCATTGATGTGACATTGTCCTGAAGGATTTAGTTATTCTTTATGGTTAAAGAAATTGCAATAATTTATTCATATTTATTATAAATAATTCTAATTATACATCTTGCTTCCATGTTTGTATCCTGTGCCACTAAAAATACATCTTTAGTTTTATACATTGATTAATGACCTGCAGAATCTCCTTATCATATTAAGTGATTCATAATTGTCACTTTATGCTTTCTCCATCTTGAAAGTGATGACATCCTTGCATTACATCCTTTAGGTTCATTTTCTGCAGGCAGGTTTCTGACAGAGAACAGGCTGATTTAGAATATAACATGCAGCGTTCTATAGATGGATGCATTAAAAAAATGAAAAATTACATGTATGTGCTAACTTTCTAAACACTTTGTTACATTTATGATAAAATAGATAAAACACATTTATGTCGGCCTTGGCTCATAGTTCTTGTCTTTAAATGAACTTTGTCTGTGTGTGTTTCAGGTACTGCACTCTGAAAGACTGAATGAACCAGCATTGCAGCCATGGGTCACTGTGAGCATCACAAGGAAGGTTGAAGCCGCCCACTGCACCTGTATGACCGGAGTCGTGAAGACCTGCAGCCATGTCGCTGCTCTTCTGTTTAATGTAGAAGCAACAGTGCGGATCTGTGGCACAAGGACTGTTACAGATGAACCTGCATACTGGGTTTTGCTGGGTAATGTGACCAAGATACAGCCAGAGGTTGGCCATAAGATAGACTTCTCCTCTTTAGCTGCCCAAAAAAAGGTTCTTGATCAAAACATAAACAGACCATCCGTATTGAAAGGTAAAAGGAGCCGTCCTCAAAAAAGAAAAATCCCACCTGCTACTGTGGAGGAGTTGTCACTGCTATTGGATACTTTGCTGGAGCACAGTAAAGCTGTGGGTTGTGGGAATGACCCATAATGTTTTATCTAGGGGTCTAGATTTATGCCTGAAGTGCACTGCCATGTAAATAATTTGCATTTACTGAATATGTACTGACTGAGTACCACTGTTCAAAAATTGAATAAAGAAACAAACTAATTTTTGCCTCTTTTTTTTTTAATTAAAACCACTTTATAGAACATCTCATCAGTTACAATGTAGAATCCATGTCATTTATAGTTTACAAATGACAAAATGTTTACACAAAATCATGACAGTGTTTACATGATATCACCCACTACTAACATTACTTTATTTACTGTATCTTTTGAAAAATTACCGCTATTTATACAGCACAAGACTTAAGAATATTTAACAGGAGCAAGTTTCATTTTTCCCTGGTTTTACTACCACACTGTTCACCAAACGCAGCAAACCTTCACCATCTTATCCAGAAGGGTCACCTCTTCACCCTCACATGGAAGAAGTAATCTGATTGGCATGGTGGTATGTTTGAAGCAGGTCCCTTGTGTAGCGCTGGAACCCAGTCACGATGTGTTTCATCCATTTCATAGGCTGGTTTGCTGCAATAATGCCAAATAATTAGCAACTCTATAAATAGAAGATAGTTCTGCAAAATCACTCAGGATGTTTGTTCTAATTTGCTATGACCTCAGAGCGCATTGGAAATAAAACTAATAGGCTATAAAGAGTGATTTGAACATATTTAGAACTTACCGGAATGAAACTGTCTGGAGCACCAACAGATATATGGAGATGGAAGAGAGCTGGATATCAGCTCGTCTCACAGCTGCTATCCAGGCTAGACGCCTTTGTTTGGTAACATCCGATACATGAGCTGCCTCATGTTGCTTCCAGGTTGGGAAAGAATGAAAAGATAAACCATTTTCAAGCTTATTCTCTTGCCGGTCGTGCGATCGAACATTGCAGCCGACCACACAGCAAATACGAACCATGGCTGTTGTGTGTGCGTTCGCTCCTTTTTCGCTTGCGCTTTGTTTGGACCCGGAAAATGGCGCATCAGGCCAAAATCCTTTCCACGCCCACCCCCGTGACATCACGCTCCAAAGCCCTATACAGCATTAATGAATCAGTGGTACAGAAGTGGAGGAACCAAGAAGAATGAGTTGAATAAAGTTTGATTTATCTGACTGCTTTGTTTCGCTTAATGTGTCTTATAATCCCGTGCACCTTAGGTCCGAAAAATACGTATTTGACTTTTTTATTTGGCACACTGCAGTTTAATGTTGCAAAGCACCTCTTTTTAACTTCAGTGGATATTATACATGGTTATGCTCAGGATATGTCATATATAGCTTTAATGCACATAAAAAACAGCTGCTTCTTTAAGTGAAAATGAATGGATGGGGGTCTTTTTTGCACTAGTAAAGTTGTGGAGTTGTATTTTGTCTCACAGTCAGTTATATCGTTATCACAAATTTTCAAATATATATGTCGTGATAAATATTTTTGGCCATATCGCCCTGTTCTAATACAAAGTTATGGAAAGCTTACACGTAGTTTCAAAATGATTAAATCTGAGACTTTTTTTTTTTATTGTAAGGTTATTAAAGTTTTAAATTGTTTAACAAATCATTCTAACATATACATCTGATAATACTACAAATATGAAATAACAACATCTCCAGCAGTCACAATACTCACAATTCATAAGTTACCCAAACTTGGCCATCGTAAATAAGCTCATATTCAACATATACACCCAAGATTTCTTCAACTCTGGTATCTGCTTCCTTCAGAAGTTCTCTGATGCCTCCGCAATTGTTGGCCTCATCGCCAATGAGGAAAACAGGGACTACAGAGAACTGACTGAGGACACTGTCGACTGGTGCCACTGGAACCAACCCCAGCTCAACGGTGAAAAAACAAAGGAGCTGCTGGTTGACTTCCACAAGCACAAACATCCTCCACCTTACACTACAGTGAACATTCACAGAATGGACATTGAGATAATAGAGTCATAAGTACTGATGTGTTCAGCTGACCAATAAACCAGACTGGCTGGCCTTTAAGGTGTGACGGATAAATACAACAAAATAAAATGATACGGTTGAGACAAAAACTGTGGTATTTTGTAAATATAATAATAAACGCGAATTCACAGTGTAACTGTGTAACTTTATTAGCAGCGTCCTCCTAAAATGTGGCAACAACATTAAGAGTAACATCCTCCTCTCTGCCCTTTAATGCCCCTGGTCGCTATGGTAACGTGTAAATATTACTTTCAAAATAAGACACACAACTACAACACGGGAAAAGACCCAGGAAACAGTTAACGATAAAAACTCTGAAACCATAAATTTCACACCCAAGACTCAACTGTCGGGGCCCGGTACCAAACAACGGTACCGGTCCATGGCCCGGGGATTGGGGACCACTGTTTTGGAACGCAGGGGAGCTCCTGAAAACCTATCGCTCTGTCTTGGCATTGGCTTGTAGAAAATATTCTACATCCTGTATAAATCTTTGATTTTTTCTCTTCTTTTTTTTTTTTGAAATGTGAGCTGACAACACTCTCACGTCTGTCATACACATCAGTCCCAATGCATTTACACTGAAGGTGCATTCACGTGCACACATGTAGATATGTAAATTTGAATCCAAATTCCCAAATGTCCTCACGTGGGCCAGTCAGGGATAACTACAAGGCTGGATGTGGTCCAGGGCCATACAACACCCAGATGTGGACTAATCTTTGACCATTTCATTGACTAGGAAATTACTTGTCAAAACATCTTCAATTTACAAAGTATTGTACCATTTACTTTGTTTTTGACTGCAAGTCTGGGCCTAAAATGAGACTGAGAGGGACCTTGTTCCACAACTAAGTAACTTTGTTTTAGTGGTGTCCTCTGTGTGCAGGGGCCTTTATTTAGTGACTCCTTGTCCTATCTGCTCCTTGTAATGTTCATCTCAGTGGCTGGTGATGTCACTAGAGTCGTGCTTATGGACGATGATTTCGGGCATCAACGATGGTCAAAATATGCAGCCGCAGCGACTCACCAATTAAGCTTAGCACATTTTACTATTGTTAAATTAAATTAATGTAATTGCAGTCATCATAATCAATTGGCCTCATATATTTATGTCTCATCTCCAACAACACCTGACACAAGCAACAAAAATGAAATGTATTTTAGCTTCAGCAAAACATCTTTGACGGGGAGCCAGGATTTTTTATGTGCAGGAAAACATTTTTATGGTTAACTTGTACTAACCCTATGAAATCGTAATATTTCCTTACACAGAAAGAAAAATCACATAATATCAACCCCAGATCATAAACGAGCTGAGTAAAAAGTAACAGTGTTTATGGAACAGTTTATGCTTGTTTTGGGGGAAAGTGGTGTTTTTAGCCTGTGTTTGGATTACAAGTAACTTCCGGTGATTCAAGCTCTGTGTCAGAATGCAGACAATTTTACCAATCAGTGTAAAAAGAAACAAAACAAAAAAAACTAACTCAGCCATGCAAGCTTCTGATAATCTAATATGCTATGTGGCTAATTAGATTAGACAGCATCTCCTTAAAGACAACCCCAACAGTCTCTCTCTTAATTGAAACGCATTTATCATTTGACCAAAACAAAAACATGGCGTCAGACTTAAGTTTAATCGACGTTCTGACGAACTCAAATGTTAATGAGCAATTTACGGGACCAATTACCTGCAAGCTACCTATTTAGCTTAACTAGCTAGCACCTTATTTAGCTACTGGTAGCTGTGTTTTCATCATCCAAGCCACTATGTACTTCCCTGATTTGCTTAGGATAAACTTCCTCTGAGTAACACATAAAACGCTTCTGTTGTCCATTTGAAATGAATATATTACCTGTCTACGGCGGTTGTATCACAGATGAAGTCCTTCTATAGCTAATGCTAGCCTTGCTCGGTAAGCTAGTAGGCTAGCCGGCCAAGAGTGAATGAAAAAGACCAGAGTTCAGTTCAGGCGCCACAATGAAACAAAGCAAAAACGTCGGACATTCCACTGTGCGATACCGAAATATTCCCAAACACCGCCTCTTCATTCACTTAAAAATGCTCGACAGGTCAGTAAAGTGTACACCTTCCAGCTGTCACTCTGCTCTTAGTAAACACACTGACGTGGAAAAGCTCTACACTCTCAACCGAACCTGATTGCACAGTTTTGATTGACGTGTTACTAAACTCAGTAGTTTTTAAGGTTTAATACGGCTTCATTATACAAGTACGTATCAGATCATGAAGTAAGGCTGATTTTTATATTAATGCTTGTATTATTTTAGAATCATTTACAAATAACAGGGATTCTCAAAAATACCACTTGTGTTCCATAGCGATAAGGGCGGTACTAGTGGCGTAGTTAGGTTGCGAATGACAGATGACGAAAGCACGAAAGGAGCAATCCCACTGTGACGCTTTGCTGTCATTTGGCTGCGCTCTGGCCATTACAGGTACGTTTCGTTACATTTCTAAAGCAGTTTATGTAAAATATTTGTAAAACTGCTTAAATTAAAGCTGAAAGTCTGGAAGTCAATCACATATTGACTGATATAAAATCCTCTGTGGTGCTGTACCAAAGCAAAACGACACAAATTCTATCTTTGTCCAACAAATCATGACCCTAATTCCATGGTTTGATCTGACATATTATTGTGAGTCACATTTGCATAATACTGAAGCATCGAGCTGCATGTTCCTCTTGCTGCTGCAGGTCACTCATTTGAACTGCTATGAAACATTTTTGCCACCAATTTTCTAAATATTGCTCTAAGGTGCTACTGACACACTCCATGGTGGCTGGGTGCATAACTTATTGTTTTCTTTGAAACAACTGTACCTGCTGACTCCAGGTCCTTCTGTAGCTCTCCACACGTCATCCTCGACTCTCGGCTGTTTCTCTTTGTACTAAGTGGAAGGATTGTTTTCTAATATCTGGTGGGTTTAAGCTGTTGTCATGGCTTCCCATATCCTTTTGCACCTCTCTTTTTCAAGAGTTTAGTACTTCTCATTATTACACATGACTTATCTATGGACACTGATGGTCTGATTTCTTAGCATATGTGGATTATCTGGGTTGTCAGTGAAACCTAATAAAACATTTCATGTCAGGAGCACCTTTAGAAATTGGTGGCATGTTCAATACTTATTACACAGCTGTGCAGGTATCATGGTCCCCTTTGGCCCTTTTTTTCTGGTTGAGTATTCCGTCTTTCCTGATGTTTGTGTGTGTGTGTGTGTGTGTCTGTGTGTGTGTGTGTGTGTGTGTGTGGCTCAGGGGCTGTTTCGGGTAATCTCCTGATTCAGTATCCGAAAAGAGACACTGACTGCCCCAGGCACATCGTTGATGTCTCGCACACTAAGAGACAAGATTGAACATGAAAAATTCCATTTTATTTATATAACACCAAGTCACAACAACAGGTGCATCTAGGGAAATAATACAGAGAAACCCAAGATGACTACCTATGAGCAAGCTGGTTGGCGACAGTGGAAAGGAAAAAGTCCCTATAACAGGAAGAAACCTCTGGCCCATCCAGGCTCAGGGAGGGGCGGGGCCATCTGCCATGAACAAGTAGGGTGAGAGGAGGAAGACAAGACAAAGACACTCTGTGGAAGAGAGCCAGAGATTAATAAGAACTAATGACTAAATGAAGAGTGGTGCATGAAGACATAGTGAGAGACAAAGCTGACAGAACAAGAAACAGTCATGGGAATCCCCCGGCAGCCTACACCTATTGCAGCATAACTAAGGGAGGATTCAGGGTCACCTGGTCCAGCCCTAACTATATGCTTTAGCAAAAAGGAAAGTTTGAAGCCTAATCTTGAAAGTAGAGATAGTGTCTGTCTCCTGAATCCAAACTGGAAGCTGGTTCCACAGAAGAGGGGCCTGAAAACTGAAGGCTCTGCCTCCCATTCTACTTTTAATGTATAATGTAAATTATACTATGGAACATAATTAACCTGAGAGTGAAGAAGACTTATGGGTAGAAATCTGTGCCATCAGAAACTGAATTTGAATAAGTTAAATTTGAATTTGAATTGCTCAGATTGAATCTGAATTGTAACTTGAATAAATGCTTTTGAAAACTGAATTTGAATTAGTCTAATTTGAAATTGAATTTATGGTTTGAAAATGATCATCACTAAACTGAAATTGAATTTTATATAGTGAAAATGAATTCATTTGCTTTGAAACTGCATTTTATCCTTTAAAAATTCAGCTCTCGAATAATTTCAGTTTCACTCTCACCATTCAGTTTCAGTTCCAAAATTCAGTTTATTGGGACTTACATCCGGTTCCGGTTCAAGAGTAAACGAGCGCAGATTAATAGAACTACGTTTTACTAGCGGACCGAAAGTGTTACTGACGGGAATCTACAGCGTCTTGAGCTGAATTAAGACTTCAGAAGTCATTCGTCATGTCGAATGACCAGTGGATAAACTCTCAGGTTGGTAATAAATGTATTACATGTATAAGAACAAGCGTCATGTTAACAATTGATAGTCGTACAGTAACTTTTATGCTTATTGTAGCTGTTAGCTAAAAACGCTAAGTTTGCCCCGGATTCAGCTTTGACAAACAAATATGATCGACTGTTTCTAGTAGAATTCCAAAGTTGTCATCTTGTACCCTGTCAGAGCCCTGTATGCTTGCAGAGACCCCTACAGTAGGGAAACATGCAAAACAGTGTCCAAACCTTTGTATTTGAGCTTTATTTATGTCTTACACAGCATCCCAACTCTTTAGCTAACTTAATAACTTTAGCTAAAGTGAATAGTTAGTCTAATTCATTAGTGCAGCATTACTGGATCACCTCCGTTTGAAGTGATATGATATGTGACTATCACTGTGTTTAACTACCATAATAATTCTTAGCGTACTGAGTGCATGCTTAATTAGATTTTTTTTTTTAAACATACTGCTCCATTGCTATGTTTGACAGGCTGAAGGTGTCGGGTCACCTCCTAAATCGACCGTCTTTTACAGGTGTTTTGTGCCAGAAATGGAGTGTCCACTGAAGACTGAAGATACTGAATCTCTACGCCTTCATCTAGACCAGAGACATCAACTTAACCACTCTCACATGCTCTGTACCTACATCACCTTCCCTGACAGTCGTAGCTTGGCTCATCTGAGGGTGAAATTATAAGAATGTGTTATTTTGCAAAGTGCTCTTTAGGGTTCCTAAATAAAATATGGCATTGAGGTCATTTCGTTTGAATTAATCCCTTCTTCTGAAATATAAGAACCTCTCCTGGTTTTAATGGCACTTTGGATTTCCTTACTTTCTGTTCCACTCCCAACCCCAAATAGATGCTGACACAGTAACATGGAAGAGGGAAAGAAGTTGGAAAGGACTTCTACAAATAAACCTAATGCCTAACAATGAAAAATGTAAAATAAGAACAATAATAATAATAAAGATAAAAGATGAAGTAACAAGTTTTTAGCTTTTTGTTTATTCCAAATGATCATCCAGATGTCTGTGACATGTGATGACAAACACCATAATGGAAGGCCTTTGTCATCACATGCTTAAACTCATCATATATTTTTGCATATGCTGAACAGGCAGTCAGACATGCTGTAACTGTGGGGTAGAAAACTGCATGAACACCATACGGCAGGGGTCTCAAACTCCAGTCCTCGAGGGCTGCTGTCCTGCAACTTTTCCATGTGTCCCTGTTGCAACACACCTAGTAGGTCATTAGCAAGAGTATAGAACTTGACTGCATGCTGAGTTGGCAATTCAGCCATTTGATTCATGTTACAGCAGCTCATGAGTGAATGAACATGGTGCAATAAAAGTATTTTAGAAGTATATGTTTCCAAACACATATGTTTACTTAAATTTACTTGAGTAGGTAGGGTTAGGGGTTGCCACCTCAGCATGCAGTCAAGTTCTATACTCTTGCTAATGACCTACTAATTGTATTCAGGTGTGTTGCACCAGGGACACATGGAAAAGTTGCATGTCACCGGCCCTCGAGGACTGGAGTTTGAGACCCCTGTCATACGGAATATGACAGGTGTGGTTGAACTGCATGAAGACTCTGAAGTTTCTCTTCTGGCAGGACAGGAATGTAGCCTTGTCCTGTGAGCCACCGTAAGGATGTACTTGGAGTAGAACTGGACTGTCACCGGCCTCAGGCTCTTCACCTTTTCAAAGACAAAGCAGTCATTTAGATAAAATATTAGATATTGTTTACCTGTAAATGCACAAAGAGAATTTAGAAATGTAATTATTGTCAAGAGTGAAAAAGCACTGATAGTGTAATCTACAGCTGTGGCCAAACGTTTAGAGAATGAGAAGTGTTGTTTATTTACAAAGTTTGCTGTTTCAGTGATAGTTGTATATCATATTATATCACTTCAAACAGAGGTGATCCAGTAATGCTGCACTAATGAATTAGACGAACTATTCACTTTAGCTAAAGTTATTAAGTTAGCTAAAGAGTTGGGATGCTGTGTAAGACATAAATAAAGCTCAAATACAAAGGTTTGGACACTGTTTTGCATGTTTCCCTACTGTAGGGGTCTCTGCAAACATACAGGGCTCTGACAGGGTACAAGATGACAACTTTGGAATCCTACTAGAAACAGTCGATCATATTTGTTTGTCAAAGCTAAATCCAGGGCAAACTAGGCTAAATTAGCGTTTTTAGCTAACAGCTACAATAAGCATAAAAGTTACTGTACGGCTATCAATTGTTAACATGACGCTTGTTCTTATACATGTAATACATTTATTACCAACCTGAGAGTTTATCCGCTGGTCATTCGACATGACGAATGACTTCTGAAGTCTTAATTCAGCTCAAGACGCTGTAGATTCCCGTCAGTAACACTTTCGGTCCGCTAGTAAAACGTGGTTCTATTAATCTGCGCTTGTTTACTCTTGAACCGGATGTAAGTCCCAATAAACTGAATTTTGGAACTGAAACTGAATGGTGAGAGTGAAACTGAAATTATTCGAGAGCTGAATTTTTAAAGGATAAAATGCAGTTTCAAAGCAAATCAATTCATTTTCAAAATATAAAATTCAATTTCAATTTAGTGATGATCATTTTCAAACCATAAATTCAATTTCAAATTAGACTAATTCAAATTCAGTTTCTGATGGCACAGATTTCTGCCCATAAAGACTCCCCAGTTACACAAAGAAACTGGAGTCTGTTGTTAGATA
The DNA here is from genome assembly GCF_001858045.2 of Oreochromis niloticus. NCBI lineage: Eukaryota > Metazoa > Chordata > Actinopteri > Cichliformes > Cichlidae > Oreochromis > Oreochromis niloticus. The sequence continues at coordinate 33,286,074 of NC_031978.2, read as the reverse complement.
TGCACTGCATATCTAACAACAGATACCTGTAATACCTACAGCGTGCTCTAATGGCTCTAATAGGATATTTGATCTGAAACATGTACCTGTGACATATCTGTCAGCATCTGAAAACCTACTCAAAAAGTAAGAATTAAGGAAGGGAGCAAATCCTGTATGTATGCATATTTGCTTTGTACTGGGTGGGTGTGGGGGTCCACTCAGCAACAGCTACAGTTCCACTCAGTGTGTATCCAGAAGCCAGCATTTGCTTAACACCCACAATCAAAGTACTGCTCCATGTTTAAAGTGTCTAACATGTACTTGTGTGTGATCCTCTGCTTGCTCTTTCCAGTCTGTTTGATGACTTGGGAGATGTGTAATTGCAACATTTCTAAAGCAAATATGTGCATGGGTTTCCACAGTGACAGATACACGTGCACCCCTGCGGAAATAACACTCTGTGTGTTTTTGATGTCCTTACATAAATATTTATTTAAATATATTTAATTATCAGAGAACTGGTGTTAGCCGTCAAACCTTCCAAGACTCAAGAAATCATTTTTAATAACCAGGAGTTTGTGCTGCACTCAAACAAATCCATGTGCTACCCATTATCAGTGGCTTATGAAACATCCGGAGTTCTGTCCATGACATTTCTTTCATCCAAGCTAAAAATATTGATTTAAAGTCGTGGACATGATTAGGTTTATCATGAATGACAGACACAAGAATAAGAGCACTGATCTTTCTTTAACTCTGCAGGGTAAAGTTTAGACTATGGATGCACTTTCTTATTGGACGTAAACTGGGTCAATTTTCAGTAGAGTCCTGTGTTTGAGTCGCGCCTACCTACAGAACGATCCCGCCAACAAAACTGACTCAGCGGACCGAGTTTGATCTGTCCACTGTATTCAGGAAGCCCAGGAGAGCAGGGTGCGATCATTCACCGAGTTAATAGTTCTGATTAAATCTTCTGGAACTGAACCTAAACCATGTCCTCCTCACAGTCTGATGTTCCTCGACCTGCTGAGCCTCCGAAGTCGCCTGAACCTGAATTCTCTGTCAGTGGTTTAGAAAAATGTGTCAGATCTAGTTTCTGTCAACACAACCGGGCTGATGCCTTTGACTTTAACAGCATGAAGGTGGATTTCATCATCAGCTTAATTTGAAATTAATCTCTGCTATAATGTAACCTGAATTGGACTATGAGCTTTATTTGAATCCATCATTACTCCGAGCTAACCAGTTTATCCTGCACTAAACTGCAGATTATTTTCATGCAACTTTTAAATAACACAGTTTGTTTACCTTAGTTTATTTCGCAACACATTTCACAACATGAGAGGACATAATGTCACATGTACAGACCCAGTAACAGATATGAAACCATGAGGACTTGGATGTAAGCTTTAGATTTCCAGTTTATCAAACACTGAGCAGTCGTCAGCAGCAAACCTCTCTTCTTCCTCTCCTGTCCTTCTTTCTTATCTTTCTCCATCTGATTGAAGTGATCTCTTTTTCTTTTCTCTCCCCATGAAATGCAGCAGCTGGACCTTTAGCAGACACACTGAGTGACACACTGCACACATGAACAGTTTGTGTTTGCTGCTGTTTAGAAACGCTGCATTTGTAATGATCTGCTACTTAAAAACATTACTCCCTTTATGCCCCCTTGCTCCTCTTTCGTAGCTAGATGCTGAGCACAGCAGCCATACTTATGCACAGCTGCACTTTTTGAACCCAAAAAACAAACAACAACAACAACAACAAAACAAACAAACAAAAACCCACCAACCCACTTTAACCCCCGCCTTCTTCATCTCTTTCGGTGCAGCATAGCCCGGTGATTTATACACGATTGTCTTTCAGTTATTACTACTTACTGCCTCAAATCAGTCTGATGTTTAAAAGTCTGCAGTGATGTGAAAAAGTAAATGTGTTCAACCAAAAGCAACGAGCCTGTTTAAAACATGTAAGGAGTAGAAAGTACAGAGTTTAAACATGCAGGGACTAAAACTAAAAAAAAAAAAAACCTCAATTAGTAGTACACATATCTGAAAAGTCTACTTAAGTACTGTAACGAGGTATTTGTACTGAGTTACTTCCCGGCTATGTTGTATAGCATTTCCTGCTCGAGTCTCTGGGGTCTCCAAAGTCAGCTGTGCACTGGTTGTTTCAGTCCCTCCGACCGTCCAGCTTTGTGTCACGACCTAATGGAGGTGTTCACCAAAGATCTCGGACTCTATAGATCTGCTTCCGTGTGCGCCGGATTCAAACCCGGTCCTTTGCCAAGGCTGAAATATTCTCTCAGCCATATCACATATGGCACATGGTCACCTGCTCTAAACCGGCGCCCGGTGAGGTACATCTGTGCCGGCTGAGCTGCTGGTATTATCGGTCTCTCTTCCTGGTGCAGGTTTTTTCTTTGTTTAAGAGAAAGCTAAATAACTCTGTCCCTGTTTGGCCTGAACAAAATAACTTTAAAGAACTGTGACATCTGTTCTCCTCTGCTTTTGACCTTCTACAGCGGCTATCATTTTCTGGAGTTGGACCTGTGCACCACTTCCAAGCGAATATAAAGGACGGGGAAGATGGTAGGGCTGCCACAAACGATTATTTTGATAGTCGACTAGTCACCGATTATTTTTGCGATTAGTCGACTAATCAGATCATGCATCCATTGGATGTAAAACGTACAGCTTATTGCACCAGCATGCATCTGCTCTTATATAACTATCATTAGCTTACAGCTTTAAGTGTTTAAGGTATGTGCCAAGTAAAAATAAAGACAAGATGATAGTTTATTAAATGTTAATGACATTTGCAGATTGTTTCGGTGGAGTTTAATAAACTCAGCTGTCTGCTCCTTGCCATCTAAAATATAACGGGACCCCAGAGTATATTCTCAAGCATCTCACACCTCTGATAATCAGTTGTCTGCTTGACGTTTATTTAGCTGCTGTGTAAAACCTATAACTTTAATCTCCGCCAAACCGATTTACTCAGGAACAAATAAAATACTAAAAAAAAGCCAAACAATAACATTTGTAAGTTATCTAAGTGACTCATATACGTTTAACCTGAGTAGCGAAAGACCGCGGTGGGTTTGAAAACGATTTGCCGGGAGTCCGGTGTTCTCACGGGCGCTAGTGAGCCTTGCCCCCGGCTAGCTATCGAGCTAGTGGGTAACAGACGTCTCCGAAAACGTCGGAGCGCTTTTGAAAATATGTGGTGTCATGATAAACTGAGCAGATATTTGCGGTTTACACGGCTACATTCTCGCCTGAAAACATGTTAAATATGTTAAAGTTATTTTGTGACCCAGAAAGAATAATAACAGTAATATTAAAACTAACTAGCTGCCGCCATTGTTGGAAACTGAGCTGGGCTGCGCTATGAATTCTGGGACGGAGCTACTTCTTCTTCTTCTTCGGGGTTTAACGGCAGCTGGCATCCTTGTACATGCAGTGCTGCCATCTTCTGTTTCAGTCCGTTATTACACTCTTAAATCCTACTACTTATTCCTGCGTCTTTTGTGATCTTACAACGCTTCAAACGACGCGTCGACTATTAAATCAGTCGTCGACGATTTTGATAGTCGACGTAATCGTGATTAGTCGACTAATCGTGGCAGCCCTAGAAGACGGCCTTCGCTTCTAGTATTTGGTAATAAACTAATGCACCAGTTTTTTTTAGCCCCTAGTGAACGATGTCCTCTATGATTTCATCAACTACTCTGTCTTCGTCTAACTCGACCACATCCTAATCCGAGTTTAAGTCTTACATGTGTCAAGGCGGTCAGCATCTCTTGGAAAACCGTCTCTGTGTAAAGGGTGAGATGTGAGAGGTTCACACCAAGTTTCATTTCTTGGTTTCACTGTTGAGAAAAGTCAGTGCAAGCAGTGATTGCGTGGCCTGCCCCCTCAACAGAACGCAGCTTCAACGATTTCTGTCGATTACAAATAGATTCCTGGAGAAACAATTTCCAAAATTTTACCACCATGTCAACTGTGATTTCAGGAAAATTGCCCTAGACTAATCGCAGCTCTCCCAAAGTTAGGTTTCATTGGGACTCAAGAACGAAAGCATCACTTCCTGTTCCTGTTACAACACACAGCTAATCTGTGTAGCCAAGGCAGTGGCGTGTCTAGAAAATTTTTGTTGGGGGGGGCAGGTAGGGGCACAGATTTGGAGAAGGGTGGCAGATGTAATTGGCAGATAATGTTAAAAAAAAAAATTCCACCAACCGTTAACCATAATTCAATAACTCTATAAACCTAATAACCGAATGCGCTTTTAACTCTTATTAGAATGAGATTTTAACCATTACGGTGCAAAGTTTTTAGATACTGCGCTGATAATGTACAAGAGATACAATCAGTGCTTTGTCAGTGTTTATTCAGCATTCAAGGACAGCAATATTTGCATAGTAATTTTACGGAAATATAGTGCACATATGTTTTGGGCAAAAACATTTTTGAATATTAAAATACGAACATTTTTAACATACAATTGGCAAATTAGCCAATGCAAAACTTTATCTGCCTATTAAAAAAAGAAGATAATCTTCTTACAAACTGGTGTTTGATTTTGAAACAGGAAAAAAGTGGGGAAACAAATGAAAAGACTAACATTTGAATGAAACCTGAAAGCAAGTAAATACTTTCTATGCTGCCTTATGGTAAACTTTGGTAATACTGATGTATAAAGAACAACACTGGCTGATGATGAAATACAGTCAGCTGGCATGGTGACACTGCCAGTATTAACCTGCAGGGCTGGACTGGGACAAAAAATTGGGCATTTTGACCAGAGACCGGCCCACCAGGTATTAAAGCCATAAAGCCTTTGAATGAAGACAAACCCTGTTGTGACAGTGATGTACACTGTCTTGTTGGTATATGTATGATTTCTATACAATTTACGTCAAATAAAAACTTTGTTCACAAGATTCAGATAATTATTTTTTAAAAGCTAGATATTTTAAATGAGAATAAGAAAGAAAAGTATATCTTTGTGCCCCCCTTTCCCTGTTAATGCCCTACCTGGCCCCCTGGCAACACTTTGCTAGACCCGCCCCTGCACAGTTACCAGCTGTCAGCTACGTAGAAAAGGATCCTGGTGTTATTTGTCTCTCAGAAACAGCTCATAACTTCCCTTCAACTCATTCATGTCACCTAAAAGGTAAACCTGTTTCTCCATCACCTGTTCAGCTCTGATGATTCAGTAAGGACATCTCCTGGTTTCATCTGCATGTTTCCCTCTCACCACATATCCAAACCGATATCATGACCAGCAGCTTTACAGCTGTGGCTCCAGCAAACATCAGCTGATACTAGAAATTATTATTAAATAAATTCTAACACCTGATCAAGCTTAAACGTGCTGCTGTTGTTTAGCGCGACATCCGCTGGTTTCCTCTTTCTGGCGCAAAGTGGGCGATAAAAAAAAGAGAGAAAAGCCGATCAGCTGATCATTGATCAGTTTCATGATTGAAGTAGGAACAGGAGAGGGAGGGGAGAGAATGAGAGGAGAAGAGGCAGCTGTGCAGCAAAAACACAGAATAACTCCAGCTTTGTGTCTTTTTTTCATTATACTTAAAGTACGGGACAAACTGCGTCTCTTCTCAGCTCAATACGAAACGTGTAATATTTTCTCTGAATGCCGGACGATTCTGTTTTTTATGGGACGGTTGGCAACTCTACTAACTAACCTTATGAATAAAATAAAGTTCAAGATCAGTAAGATCACAGCACCCAGCCAGCTGTACAGAAACTCCGTCATGCTAGCTAGCACGCAGTACGAGTTATTGTAACTGACTGTAAAAAGTCAGCATAACGAAAATAAACTCCACCTAAACTTGGTTTATATCTGACCCAGATAGACTGCAGGTCATAACTTCTTACCTGAAGTTCAGTTCACCTGACACTCAGACCGGCGGCTGCCTCGGGTCTCTCCTCCTCCTGCCTCCCCTTCCCTCATCCACCTGCTGGCCTCTGTGGAAGCTCCGACATAGCGACCACCAAACAACTGAGTTTTTTTTACACATCGGCCAGCATCTGGCGCATCCACCACCTCTCATTGTTCATGCCCTTACAAAATAAATAAATAAAGAAGTCATCCGCCCACCGGGCAAATGCCCGGTATGCCCGATGGCCAGTCCAGCAATGTTAACCTGTTAATCTGTCACCAAAAAAATGTTTTCTGAGGTGCCGTCTTTCGTGCTTGGCTCTCCTACCTTTGCTAACATGATGCTCATAGTGCAGAAGCCGATGCAGCATTCACTAACACTCGGATATCTGAGCTTCACTGTGAAAACATAATCGTACATTTGATATTTCATTGAATTTTATTGTTTTAGCTTCGGGGTGGCACCTGGGGTGGCCAGTCTGGTTGGGGGGGGTGGCCTGGACACGCCACTGAGCCAAGGTAATTAAAAACCTGTAGATAACATCTTATTTCATAGTGCAATAATTCACGTTTCTGTTTAATCATCTGCTAATTAAATTCCCAGTATTCATTCACCCTTAGAAACTGTCTCTGTTCCCAAACCAACAAAAAACAAACCAAAAAAGCTTCCATCCACTCTCAAAAGCACCCAGCTGTTTATTGATCATGTCTTCTTATTTCAGCATAATTATTCACCTCTCGTGTGTGGAAGGAAGTCTGTGGAGTGCTCAGTCTTTTATCCCCAGTTTCATCCCTAGACTAATGGAAAAACTGAGCATCCTAACCACCTGCACTGAGGCCGCTCTTTGCTGTGTTGCATCATCCAAGCAGTCAACATGGAGATCTCACCTGCCCTGGGTTGAATATACACACAACCACATGACATCATCTACAACTCTGCTGTCCCTGTTTGCATCCCCAGTCTGCTACCAACCTCTACTTTCTCCAGATGCTCTTTGTTTCCTCTGTACAGGATATCCATCATTTCCATGTCCCCCAGCTGAAGCATCAAATGGCGTGAGAGATGCTTGGTGGACTGTGAAGGGTATGGCCTGGTTGCTCCAACCTGGACAAACATTACAACTTTGTATAATCTGAAGACTCCATACATTTTGATGTCATTACTTCAGCTTCATTTCTGAGAAATCTGGTGTTGTCTGATGATCAAAACTAAAACCCTTGAAACTGGTCTTGTGCATAAACAGCTGCAGAAATAAAAAAAAAAAACACGGATTATGATTGTGTTTTAAGATATAACAATAAAGCTTAGCTTCCACCCACTCGTAGTGGCCATGGATGAGAAAGACACAAACCATGTAAACACAATTTTCTTACCCTCTAAAAAATGCCTTCTTTGTAAAAAGTGCAGTGGAAAGGGGAGAGAGTCATTAGTCCCCTCATAATCACCTGTCCCCTCAGCACCACCGCTCCACTGCCACAAACTTATATTGATCTTATCTGAAAAATAAACCAATAAATGTAGAAATACAACATCTTGAAATACTTTATTTATCAAACACAAACCGTCGCTAAACCTAATAAATTCTTGAAAGGTTTACAACAGACCGGGCAAAAATCTCCATAGTCCTGAATGCACTCCACTGATTCCAGAAGCCAGAACTTGAGCTGTAAACTGGGAATCAAACGAGGCTTTTATGGAGATCTCATGTGGGATATGTGGTCTTTGTCTCTGTATACTGACCTACATGCTTAGCTAGCTGCACAGTCTGAATTCTTTGAGCTGGTTGCAACAGTCTTCTTTAAAACCAAAGAACTGTCTCTTGTTTACTATTCACTTTCTGCCCTTCTGTATCACCTGAGCTGCAGAACATGGAAAAGTAGTTTATCAGTGCTGGCATTCAGCGTGGGCTTTTCACACACCAGGTGTAAAAGAAAGACAAATACACCTGCCTTCGATTGCCGGTCATTTTCATACCCAACCTGCACCAGTGGTTGGTTTTGCAAGCCTCCAGGGCTAGCATCAGCAGCAAATGGCACTGAAAGATGGCAAACACGGTATTGTGTATATGTGTAAAATCATATCTCAAAGGCCACAGCTGTGTTTAGAATGTGTTAACGTGTCAGGTAAGTGTGATTCATACGCTTTTTTGAATCAGTATGGAACCGGTGCTCTCTCACTATATTCCAAGCGTCCTATTCCCCATAGTCAAATTAAAAAACAAAACCTAATGTGAGATGTTTTTGCTGTGATTTTTGGACTTTTTGGAAGTCATCATGTGTTTGTTATTTTTCCACATTCCCCCAATCTTTATGGAAATTAAATATTTAATAATTGATTGGTTATTCAGACTGACAGAAGACAAAGTGACTGTGAGAGGATTTCCAGAAACTAATGAGTCAAGAAACGTTATGGTCCAGGGTCAGTGAGCCAGGGTGTTGGACTGTTCTGTCTTTGGGGGTTAATACTAAGTTAAATTGTTGTCTGTGGGTGATGCATGTTTGGTTTTGTGGTACTTAATTAATTTCTCTTTTGATCATTTCGTTTTTCTGTGAAGTTGTAGCTTTTAGTTTCCTAGTTATTCTTTCGACATGTTTAGTTCATGCTTCCTTCAGTTCGTGGTGATTGTATTCTCCCTCGCTCAGTGTCCAGTCCTGTGTTTGTGAGTCTTGTCTCTGTTTTCCTTCCCCAGTCACAGTGTAAAGCTCATGTATCTTGTCTGCGTATCTTGTCTGCATCTACGTATTTGTCATGCTTCCTGTTTTATTTTGATAGTCTTGTCCCGTCTTCAGTATTTTTCAGTATATTTAGTTTTGCAGTTTTCCCTCGTTACCCTCTGTGTATATACAGTGTGTGTTTCCATTGTTCGTCGATAGGTTGTCTGTTTGTCAAGTTCAGGTGTTTCATGTTTAGTTATTTTCGGTCCATGTCCGGGTTTTGTGTTTTATGTGTCAGGTTCTCATCTCATCATGCTTCCAGGTTTCATGTATACAGCTTTGAGTTGTTTTCCCAGTTTAGGTTTGGTCAGGTTAGTCTTTGTTTCCCTTTTTCCTTTGCACTGAGTTCAGACATCAATAAAGTTCAGTTCAGTCTCTGGTGTCTGCATTTGGGTCCACTCTCCACTTCACACCGTCTGCCAGCACTGACCTGGACAGTAGCTCTGTGCAGTTCATCCCAGTTTCACATCAAATTGATCCAAAGCATCAGTTTTACAATATGCTTACAAAAGAAACCAATCTCTAACACACACACACACACGCACGCACGCACACACCCACCCACGCACACACACATGCACACACACACACGCATACACGCACACACACTCACGCACACACACACACAAACAAATGACTAGACTAAAAATATAAGGAAAATTACATAATAGAAATAACACACACTAATTACACCAGAAAACCACTTTCCCTATCACAGGCAAACCAATGCGCCCAACAGAAGGTTTATTTAACTCAACAATAGCAATAATGTTTATGTAAATCCATATCAGTGGTCTAAAGCAGTGTATGGGTGAGCTGGCAAGAAAGTGAGATATGTAAGATAAAGATTATCTAACATAATCCAAACAAAGAAACCAAACAAGCACCGGCACTGGCACAGGACTGGAGCAGAACAGCAGCAGCAACTGAGAGTGGGAAGGCCCAGAGAGGCAGGGCAGAACACTGGTCATCTCCACCCAGGAAACTCGTGCAACACAAGGACCATGATGACCTGTACCATGATGCTACACAAAAGAGTTCTCAAAGTTAGGTTAAGCAGAGTGGTGAGAATCAGTGAGAAGCAGTAAGGGTTGCATTTGTCTGCTGTCTGTCTGATTATATCTCTGCTGACCTGGGAACGCCTTGGTGTTCCCCTGGACAAGCTGGAGAAATGTAGAGGTGAGAAGGAGTGACACTGTGTCTTTGTAGATCCAGAGAAAGCATATGATGCAGTGCCAGGAGAGTAACTGTGGTACTGGATGAGGAAGTCAGGAGTGGCAGAGACGTATGTGAGGGTGAAGCAGGCTGTATATGAGGACAGTGAAACAGTGGTGAGGTGTGACAGATGGGTTGAAGGTGGAGGTGGAATTACATCAGGGGTCAGCTCTGAGCCCTTTGTTGTTTGCACTGGTGATGGACGAGTTGACAGATGAAGTCAGTGAAATCTGTGGGATCAGGTGGAAAAGACGGGCAAAGGGTTTCATTCGACTTTCTTTGGTAAGAAGCAGAATGATTATGAATGAATGACGTTAGCAGAAGAAAGACAGAACTGGTGTGTTAATGGCAGGATGGCAGGTGAAACAGTGAACAGAGCAGGGGTAGGGAAAGGGACTCAGTTTAAGTATCTGGGGGAACCATTCAGAGACAGTAAAGAAGACAAGTGAAGTGGAGTGGGTGGAGACAGGTGACAGGGGTGATTTGTAACAGAAGGATAGCAGCAAGAGTGAAACAGAAAGGTTACAAGATGCTAGTAAGACCTGCTATGATATATGGTAAGGAGACGGTATCACTAATAAAACAACAGCAGCCAGAGGTGGATGTAGCAGAGCTAAAGATGTTAGAGTTTCACTGTCAGCAACAACGACAGACAACATTACTAATGTGTATATCAGATGCACAGCTCAGGTTGAGCAGCACAGACAAGGTGTGGCTACCTGCGGAAGCAACAGGTCATCCACTAAGTGGAAGGCTGGTGGTTCAACCTCCGCCTGCTACAGTTTGGATGATACTGAGCCCAAAGTTGCTCCCCGATGCATTAATTGGAGCGTGGATATGTGTGAATGTTAGAAAGACAGCACAAAAAATACGTGTATGAATGAGTGTAAATGTGTGGGGCATCTTTTATAAAGTGCTTTGAGTGTTCCAGAAGAACCAGTTAATTTAGCATCATACTAAGGCAGAGATGGTTTCAACATGTCTGTTCCGGTTATTTTAAATAGTTGAAATACCAATAACTGTAAGCTTATTTGCAAAGACATAGACTGTGAATTAACATGGCATTACAAAAGTAATAAAAATAGTGCATATTCTTTATGATTCTTACCATACAAATGTAATGTGCTGAAAAAACAAATATTATATGTAAATTATAGGTTTGCATGATTAAAAATATAATCAGTATCATTTACAGTTTTTTCTGATGGCTTGAGCACATTTTTTGTAACTATTGGCTATTTTTGCAAAACTACACACACAAATAAGAAAACTCTTCACCCAATCAGCAAAACATTGTAGTTTTCTTGTAAAAGCGAATAACCTTTGCTTACAGTTTTTTCTGAATGCTTAAACCCTAACTGTGATTTCCATAGCACAATTTCTAAAACTATTAATACTTATAGCAAAACCACTCACTGAGTTTGCAAAACTAAAAGCACAAACACTGCTTTGCACTCAGTTTGCCATTTTGTAACACACACTTTGCAAAACTGTAGACACAACTCACTGCTTACACTCAATTACCAAATTTCCAACACACTCCTAGCAAAATTATACACATGTATGGCTATCATTAACACTATTTTGCCAACTGTCTGGCACACTTTCACATGTGAAAACTGTCTTAGATAATTAGTCCACTTTGCAATCAGCCTAAGCACTATAAACAGGCCACAGGTAAGCTGTCTATGTGGAGTACAATGGAAGGAGCAGCAAGAGTGAGAAGAGTGAGAATCAGAGGAGGCCGAGGGAGAGGACGTGGAGGTGAAGAAGTTGGAGGAAGAGGACGTGGAGGTGAAGAAGTTGGAGGAAGAGGACGTGGAGGTGAAGAAGTTGGAGGAAGAGGATGTGGAGGAGCAAGAAGAGGACGAGGAGGGGAAAGAGGAAGGGTAAGAAGAGTAAGAAACAGAATAACTGATGACATCAGAGCTACAATAGTGGACCATGTCATCAACCATGGGATGACCCTGAGGGAAGCTGGCCAACGGGTTCAGCCTAAACTGAGCCGCTACACTGTGGCAGGCATCATTAGGACATTTCGAAATGAGAATCGGTAAGTACTTTGTAGCACTGCCATACTCTAATGAGAAACACAACAGTACCATACATGCAAAAATACTGAAATTGTTACTTCACAGAATTGCTAGACGTCCAGATGTTGGGGGCAGAGGCAGAATGTTGGTGATTGCCAATAATGCAATAAGACTGCGCGAAATACAGCAGTGCATAATTGATAATGACACCATCTTTCAAAATATACACAGTGCAAGCATTTCTGCACTGAGTCGTGTACTTGCGCGCCACAGAATAAGAATGAAGCAAATTTATAGAGTTCCTTTCGAGAGAAATGCCCTGTACCAACATAGAGCAGAGCAGCTATCTGAACGCTACTCCAACAGAGGTCGATTATCTTGTTAATAATTTTACCTCCTCACTACGTACGACTCTGGATACTGTAGCTCCTGTGAAAACTAAGGCCTCAAATCCAAAGTCCCTGACTCCGTGGTATAATTCTCAAACACGTAGCCTAAAGCAGATAACTCGTAAGCTGGAGAGGAAATGGCGTGTCACAAATTTAGAGGATCATCATTTAGCCTGGAGAAATAGTTTGCTGCTTTATAAGAAAGCCCTCCGCAAAGCCAGAACATCTTACTATTCGTCACTGATTGAAGAAAATAAGAACAACCCCAGGTTTCTCTTCAGCACTGTAGCCAGGCTGACAAAAAGTCAGAGCTCTACTGAGCCAACCATCCCTTTAACGTTAACTAGTAATGACTTCATGAACTTCTTCACAAATAAAATTTTTATCATTAGAGAAAAAATTACCAATAATCATCCCACAGATGTAATATTATCTACAGCTACTCTTAGTACCATCGATGTTAAGTTAGACTCTTTTTCTCCAATTGATCTTTCTGAGTTAACTTCAATAATTAATTCCTCCAAACCATCAACGTGTCTTTTAGACCCCATTCCTACAAAACTGCTCAAAGAAGTCCTGCCATTAATTAATTCTTCGATCTTAAATATGATCAACCTATCTCTAATAATCGGCTATGTACCACAGGCCTTCAAGCTGGCTGTAGTTAAACCTTTACTTAAAAAGCCATCTCTAGACCCAGCTGTCTTAGCTAATTATAGGCCAATCTCCAACCTTCCTTTCATATCAAACATCCTTGAAAGAGTAGTTGTCAAACAGCTAACAGATCATCTGCAGAGGAATGGCTTATTTGAAGAGTTTCAGTCAGGTTTCAGAGCTCATCACAGCACAGAAACAGCTTTAGTGAAGGTTACAAATGATCTTCTTATGGCCTCTGACAGTGGACTCATCTCTGTGCTTGTCCTGCTAGACCTCAGTGCTGCGTTCGATACTGTTGACCATAATATCCTATTAGAGCGATTAGAACATGCTGTAGGTACTACAGGTACTGCACTGCAGTGGTTTGTATCATATCTATCTAATAGACTCCAGTTTGTACATGTAAATGGAGAGTCCTCTTCAGACACTAAGGTCAATTATGGTGTTCCACAGGGTTCAGTGCTAGGACCAATTCTATTTACATTATACATGCTTCCCCTAGGCAACATCATTAGAAGACATAGCATAAATTTTCACTGCTATGCAGATGACACGCAGCTCTATCTATCCATGAAGCCAGGTAACACACACCAATTAGTTAAACTGCAGGAATGTCTTAAAGACATAAAGACCTGGATGGCCGCTAACTTTCTGCTTCTTAATTCAGATAAAACTGAGGTTATTGTACTCGGCCCTGAAAATCTTAGAAATATGGTATCTAAGCAGATTCTTACTCTGGATGGCATTACCTTGGCCTCCAGTAACACTGTGAGAAACCTTGGAGTCATTTTTGACCAGGACATGTCCTTCAATGCACATATTAAACAAATATGTAAGACTGCTTTCTTCCATTTGCGCAACATCTCTAAAATTAGAAATATCCTGTCTCAGAGTGATGCTGAAAAACTAGTTCATGCATTTATTACTTCCAGGCTGGACTACTGTAATTCACTATTATCAGGAAGTCCTAAAAACTCGCTGAGAAGCCTTCAGCTAATCCAAAATGCTGCAGCAAGAGTACTGACAGGGACTAGAAAGAGAGAGCATATTTCTCCTGTTTTGGCTTCCCTTCATTGGCTTCCTGTTAAATCCAGAATTGATTTCAAAATCCTGCTCCTCACATACAAGGTCTTAAATAATCAGGCCCCATCTTATCTTAATGACCTTGTAGTACCATATCACCCTATTAGAGCACTTCGCTCTTGCACTGCAGGCCTACTTGTTGTTCCTAGAGTATTTAAAAGTAGAATGGGAGGCAGAGCCTTCAGTTTTCAGGCCCCTCTTCTGTGGAACCAACTTCCAGTTTGGATTCGGGAGACAGACACTATCTCTACTTTCAAGATTAGGCTTAAAACTTTCCTTTTTGCTAAAGCATATAGTTAGGGCTGGACCAGGTGACCCTGAATCCTCCCTTAGTTATGCTGCAATAGACGTAGGCTGCCGGGGATTCCCATGATGCATTGAGTTTTTCCCTTCCAGTCACCTTTCTCACTCACTATGTGCTAATAGACCTCTCTGCATCGAATCATATCTGTTATTAATCTCTGTCTCTCTTCCACAGCATGTCTTTCATCCTGTTTTCCTTCTTTCACCCCAACCGGTCGCAGCAGATGGCCGCCCCTCCCTGAGCCTGGTTCTGCCGGAGGTTTCTTCCTGTTAAAAGGGAGTTTTTCCTTCCCACTGTCGCCAAAGTGCTTGCTCATAGGGGGTCATATGATTGTTGGGTTTTTCTCTGTATTTATTATTGTGCTATCTACTGTACAATATAAAGCGCCTTGAGGCGACTTTTGTTGTGATTTGGCGCTATATAAATAAAATTGAATTGAATTGAATTGAATAGAAACACAGAACGTGTAAAGCAACTGCGATATGACTATGTGCAGGTAAGCTAGTGTCATTGGTTCTGAATTTGGAAGTGCATACTGTAGTGCTGTGCATGGGCCTGATGTGTTGCATTTGTTTTGTCTTGTCCAGAGAGTGATGGAACTAGAAGCAGATGCAATGGGACATGAGCTACTTTTTGTGGATGGGGCCGGTTTTAACCTCAGTAAAACCAGGAGACGTGGCAGGAACATTATTGGACACCGTGCCATCATCAATGTCCCAGGACAACGTGGTGGTAACATAACCATGTGTGCAGCTATAAGCCAAAATGGTGTTGTTCACCATCATGCAACCATAGGCCCATACAACACTGCACACATTATTGCATTCCTGGACACCTTGCATGACATGCTCACTGTTCAGAGACCAGAGCAGACCCAATATGTCATCATATGGGACAATGTTAGTTTCCATAGGGCTGCTTTGGTCCGCAACTGGTTTACAGACCACCCATCCTTCATGGCACTCAACCTCCCTCCATACTCTCCATTCTTAAATCCCATCGAGGAGTTCTTCTCTGCCTGGCGCTGGAAAGTGTACGACCGTCATCCTCATCAACAGGTAGCCCTTTTACAGGCAATGGAGGAGACATGTGGAGATATTGACCAGGCATCATGTCAGGCCTGGATACGGCATTCAAGGAGATATTTTCCCCGGTGCCTTGGACTGGAGGATATCGCATGCAATGTGGACGAAATTTTGTGGCCGGACCCAGAAAGATGACATGATGTAGGCTGACTGTCTTTTTTTTCCTTTTTTTGTGAAATTCCTATTCTGTGTTGTGACTTTGTCTTGGTTTTGATGAGTGTGAATAAACACCAATACTTGAAGTTTGGATCCTTGTATGTTTACATGACACTATGACAAAAGTGTGACCTCAAATTGACATCTGTACACAGAGAAAGCAAAAGCCAGATGTGTTTTGTATTCATACCATCAGTGTGCAGGTGGCACATTGTGTGCTTAGTAGATGATGGCTTGTGTGTACTGTTTGATACGAAAACACCATTTTTACGAAGGTGTGAAGAGTTAATCTAGCTGTGTTCGCTTTTGCAAGAGAACTACAATGTTTTGATAATTGGGTGACAGGTTTTCTTATTTGTGTGTAGAGTTTTGCAAAAATAGCCAATAGTTACAAAAAATGTGCTTAAGCAATCAGAAAAAACTGTAACTCTCCACACCTTTGTAAAAATTGTATTTTTGTATCAGACAGTAAACACAAGCCATCAAATTAATAAGCACACAATGCACCAACTACACACTGATGGTATGAATGAAAAACACATCTGGCTTTTGCTTTCTCTGTGCACAAGGTAGGCTATGTCAGATTGAGCTCATACTTTTGTCATAGATCCGTAAGCATAGAGGGATCCAAACTTCAAGTACTGGTGTTTATTCACACACATCAAAACAAACACAAGTGTTTATTTCCAAGTCAAAACGAAATAGTAATTTCACTGAGGAAAAAAAAGAAATCAGTCTACATTGTGTCATCTCTGTGGATCTGGCCACAAAATTTCGTCTACATCACATGAAATGTCCTCTAGTCCAGCGGTCCCCAACCTTTTTTGTGCCACAGACCGGTTTATGCCAGACAATATTTTCACGGACCGGCCTTTAAGGTGTCGCGGATAAACACAACAAAATAAAACTAGTACCGGTACCAAAAAAAAGAAGATTTATTCATAACACACGTGAAAAGACCCAGGAAAAGCGAGTTAACGATAAAAACGATAACAAAATAACGCTGAAAACCGATAAAAACCCTGAAAACCATACATTTCACACCTGAGCCTCAACTCTCGCGGCCCGGTACCAAACGACTCACGGACCGGTACCGGTCCGAGGCCCGGGAGTTGGGGAGCGCTGCTCTAGTCCAAGGCACAGGGGAAAATATCTTCTGGAATTTTACATCTATGGTATTGTTGTGTTTCTCATTAGCATGGCAGTGCTACAGATCTTAGTGCAAAGTGACTGTACTAACCGACTCTCATTTCAAAATGTCCTTATGATGCTTGCTACAGTGTAGCGGCTCAAGTTAGGCTGAACCCGTTGGCCAGCTTCCCTCAGGGTCACTCCATGGTTGATTACATGGTCCACTGTTGTAGCTCTGATGTCATCAGCAATTCTATTTCTTACTCTTCTTACCCTTCCTCTCCCCCCTCCTCGTCCTCCTCTTGCTCCTCCTTGTCCTTGTCGTCCTCTTCGTCCTACTTCTTCACCTCCACGTCCTCTTCCTCGGCCTCCTCTACTTCTCACTCTTCCTGCTCCCTCCACTGTACTCCACACACACAGCTTACCTGTATTATAGTGCTTAGGCTGATTGCAAAGTGAACTAATTATCTAAAAAAGTTTTCACATGTGACAGTGTGCCAGACAGTTGATAAAATAGTGTAAATAATAGCCATAAATGTGTATAGTTTTGCTAGGAGTGTGTTGATCCTTTGCAAATTGAGTGTAAAGCCGTGAGTTGTGTTTACAGTTCTGCAAAAAGAGTGCTGTGCAGTGGATTGTAGCTACAGGTTTGCAAAGTGTGTGTTACAAAATGGCAAACTGAGTGCAAAGCAGTGTTTGTGCTTTTAGTTTTGCAAACTCAGTGAATGGTTTTGCTATAAGTTTTAATAGTTTTAGAAATTGTGCTATAAGAATCACAGTTAGGGTTTAAGCATTCAGAAAAAACTGTAAGAAAGGTTTTACATGTAACTATGTAACTACTACATTACCACATGGACCAGTGTTGTCTTCACCCTCCCCATCTTCTCTAGCTCCTCCCACAGCCCCTCATATTTCTTGAGTTTTTGTCTTCCTTCTTCCGGATGTTGCTGTCACCAGCTGGTTAGCCATCACCACAGGATCTTAGCTCGGTCATTCTCCACCACCACTGGGGGCGTCTCCCATTTTGACCTCGGGACTTCCAGGTTATACTCGGCACAGATGATTCTGTACACTATGCCGCCCACTTGGTTATGGCGTTCCATGTATGCCTTGCCTGCTAGCATCTTGCACCCTGCTGTTATGTGCTGGATTATCTCAGGGACATCTTTACACAGCCTGCACCTGGGGTCTTGTGCTCAGAGCTTGTTCCTGTGCTGCCATGATTAGTGCCTCTGTTCTGTCTTTCAGTCCAGCTTTGTCCAGGCACTGGTAGGAATTTTTGATATCTGCCAGGGGTACAGGTAAATGCTGTCCAGGGGCCTGTCCTTGTTCCTTTTTTGCCTCCCCCATTCAGCATTGTACCAATCAGAATTATTGTCTGAAGGCCAAGAAAAATGCCCAACAGATTTATTTTCCCATCATTACGGCTTTGCCATACTGGTCCACTTCATTGATGTTTATTATTTTTTATTTTTTATTTTAAATCTTTAAGTTTAAAATAAATAAATAAGTTTATGTTTAACAAGCCATCAGAACGGACATCACCGGGGAATAGGAAAGGGAAAGACATACACAAGTTGGTGGTTGCTGGAGTCCTGTTCTATGCTGTGGTGTGCTGGGGGAGCAGCACAGCAAAGGAGGACTCATCCAGGCTGGAAAAACTAATCAGGAAGGCTGGCTCTGTGGTCGGCATGAAGCTGGACACCCTGGTAACAGTGGCAGAGAAGAGGACATTAAAGAAACTGCTGGACATTATGGACAATGCTGGGCATCCTCTGCACACGGTCATAAACAACCAGAGGAGTCTGTTCAGAGACAGGTTGCTTCTCCCAAAGTAAAGGACCAACAGACTTAAAAACTGCTTTGTCCCACACGCCATCAAACTGTTTAACTCCACGCTGGAGGGGAGAGGGAGGGGAGACAGTGGGACAAAGGAGGGTGAGGACAACTAAACTGTAGTGCTTTTTTTCACTGTGCAATATTTTTCTCTATCACTATTATATACTCTGTATTTATATATGTGTATATGTGTATATATGATATATTTCTATTTCTGCTTACATTCTTTTGCCATTTCTGTCAGTGCTGTGCTACTGGAAACAGAATTTCCCGGAGGAACCCACGCGAGGGATTAATAAAATTTTTATCTAATCTAATCTAATCTAACAAGAGAAGTTCAAGAAAAGGAGAAGGAAAGAAAAACAGAGGGGAAGAGGGACAGTGAAAAAAGACACTAAAAACCCGCTAGATCACCTGTTGGAAAAAAAAGAAGAAATCAAGCAAAAACAGAACAATGCTGCAGGGAAACCATGGCAACAACCTAGATAAGCATAAGTAACAGTAATAAATATTGAATGTTACTGAGCAGCACACAAAACTGACTATCTAATTGTCACGGTTCGGCATGGCAGACCGTGGGGGGGTGTGAGGAAGGAGGACCCAGGCGCGGTGCTCTGTGTGCGAACAGTGCGTTTATTTACAGTGATGGAAACAACAACAATAAATCCCCGTGCTTTCCCCAGACTCCCGTGTCGTGTCTTCTCCCAGTGTTTGTGCTCTCCGCTCCCGTGTCTCAGCACTCCCCGTGCTGGCTGCTGTCTGGCTCTCCACACCTCTCCTGGGGATACAATAGAAGCAGCCGTCAGGACACATATAACCGCGGGCATACACACACTAACTTGGCTCAACAGGAAGACTAACGTGGAGTCTCATGGAATGATCCCGCGTCGGTGGGAGCTCCAAGACTCTCTTAAGTAGCTCCCCCGACGAGGCCTGATCAGGAGCAGGTGTGTGGCTTCGGGTGTGGCCAGTCCGCCAGCAGGGCCACACCCACCAGGCCTGAAGGCGCCCACAGAGACACATACACACAGACACATATGCACAAGCATAGAGAAAGGGGAGCAACACCAAAAATACATAACAATATAACAGGTCCATGACTGCCCAGGGGTCCTGGGTCGCTCAGCCCCAGGACCCTGACACTAATAGCAGGTGTGGAGAGTCAGCCCTGCCCCCCAGGACATGAAGCAGCCATGGAGAAGATCCAGGCCCCAGACATCTAGAGGCCCCCCAGACCACGAGAGCACCCAGCCCCAGACACCAATGGGTGAGGACATCAGCCACTGCCAGGGAGTGTGGTGGGGGGAGACTCCTCGGGGGCCCTGAGATGTTATCAGAGAGGTGGAGTGCATACAAATAGGGGTGGGTTTTTATAATCGATTTATCGATTAAAATCAATTCTGGCTTGGATAACGTAAAATCGATTCATTAAAATCCTGAATCGATTTTTTAATATAAATTTATTTTGCCCGAAATGCCAGAATCTCAGGTGAAATCTCACAAAATTTCAACAACCACCAAACAGCTAAGACAGTAAGTGAGAGCAGGAACAAAGATGTAAACACACAGCGCAACACGCGGATCAGAATCAGTGAGATGTTGCCTTTCTCACGGTCGGGGCTGAAAGCCGACAGCTCGCTGATTCTGATCTGTTGGCGGGTCCGCGCTTTGTGTTCACGCCCTTTTTGCGCTGATTCTAAAGCTGTTAGTTTGATCTCTCTCCAAACAATATTGACCGAACCAGCAGCAAAAGAAGATCCAAACTACGCTTCACATAAACAACAACAACTCTGACTTTTACTGTTTTGCTTCCACCACGATGCACAGCTCTCGCTCTCTCTCTCTCTCTCTCTCTCTCTCTCTGTACTTCAAGAACAGTTTCCCGTCTAAAAATCTGTTTTCTGCATTATTCGCTTGCTTGTTACGCACAAATCTACCGTTGTTTACAGCGCTGTCGCCGCTGTTTTTTGTCCCTTTTACATTCTTCCGAAAAGAAAACCTAATTTCTGCTGTTCAATACTGAACCAATTTAAACTTTTTAAAATTATGCAAAATGCAAAACGCTTAACCATGTCTCTAATAAAACCGCTGCAACGTCAGAGGTAATGTTCATATGTTCATTAATGGTTTTCTTTCGTTTTTGATGTACTGCAGAATATTTTTATAAAATCCCAGGCCAGGAAAACCACCTTCATGTTTTTCTGTGTTTTATCTTCAGCTACTTTGACACAAAGGCATCTGCTGTGATGCTCACACCTTTGATAAAGTCTTGCGTGTGTCAGCTTCCTTTTTATTGATACAAAAATATGTAAATGTACTGATCTGAATTATAATATTTCTGACTGTCAAAATTTCCCAGATTTAAATCGAATTGAATCGAATCGAATTAAATCGAATCGTGGATCGAATCGATTCAGGACCTTGTGAATCGGAATTGAATCGATTCTAGAAATCAGTGATGATACCCAGCCCTACATACAAATACTCAGCACTCGCCCAACGTGGAGACACACAAATGAACACTGTACACACACTCACACTCCCCAAACATACTCTGTACCCTCAGGTACCATCACCCCCAGAGGGGCAATCCGCTCCCAGACACAGTTCAATTCAATTCAATTCAATTTTATTTATATAGCACCAAATCACAACAAAAGTCGCCTCAAGGCGTTTTATATTGTACAGTATATCCTATAATAATAGATACAGAGAAAAACCCAACAATCATATGACCCCCTATGAGCAAGCACTTTGGCAACAGTGCGAAGGAAAAACTCCCTTTTAACAGGAAGAAACCTCCAGCAGAACCAGGCTCAGGGAGGGGCGGGGCCATCTGCTGCGACCGGTTGGGGTGAGAGAAGGAAGACAGGATAAAGACATGCTGTGGAAGAGAGACAGAGATTAATAACAGGTATGATTCAATGCAGAGAGGTCTATTAACACATAGTGAGTGAGAAAGGTGACTGGAAAGGAAAAACTCAATGCATCATGGGAATCCCCAGCAGCCTACGTCTATTGGAGCATAACTAAGGGAGGATTCAGGGTCACCTGGTCCAGCCCTAACTATATGCTTTAGCAAAAAGGAAAGTTTGAAGCCTAATCTTAAAAGTAGAGATAGTGTCTGTCTCCCGAATCCAAACTGGAAGCTGATTCCACAGAAATGGCAGGGGGGCGACCGTGGCTCAGGGGGTTGGGAAGCGCACCTGTAACCGGAAGGTCGCCAGTTCGAGTCCTGGCCTTTCTGTCCTGGTCGTTGTGTCCTTGGGCAAGACACTTTACCCTACCGCCTACTGGTGTTGGCCAGAGGGGCCGATGGCGCGATATGGCAGCCTCGCCTCTGTCAGTCTGCCCCAGGGCAGCTGTGGCTACAACCCTAGCTTGCCTCCACCAGTGTATGAATGTGAGCGTGAATGAATAATGGCATTGTAAAGCGCTTTGGGTGCCTTGAAAAGCGCTATATAAATCCAATCCATTATTATTATTAGATGTTTCCCTTTGCTTTGGGGTGGAGACAAGTGGACCCCCCCTGGTCCTTCAGCAGCAGGGAGGCCCAGACTCCCGACCAACTCCTCCTCCTCCTGGCCCCCCAACCCCTTTCTTGGGTTTCTGCTACCTGAGGTACTCACTAAGCACATGGTCAGTCGTGGCCATCTTTCTGATGTATTCATGAATCTTTGTTGTTTCCTTCTGACACTTACTAGTTGTTACTACACTTCTCCAGTCTGAAAGAAGTCTTGTGAATGATCTGGGTTAGGGGGTTCCTGACTGTAAAGAACAGCAGTGGGAGCAGAGCATCTCTGTTTTGATGGTCACATGTGCAATTGTCTTGAAGTTGGCCTCTAGTGCTGTTTGCCACATACCACTGAATTTCTGATAATGGCTCTGGCATTTCTGTTAGTTCCTCTCTAGGCTCAGCTTCTGTACTGAGCCATGTGCCTCTTCATTTTATCCACTAAGTTAACTGGCTTGTTACATGCCAGTAGTCGGATGGGGATCGTGTCCCGCCTTTGGGAAACCATTCTAGGTGCAGATCATCCACGAGCATCTAGTTCTACCAGACGCTCATGGAGTGCAGTTAGCTTCTTTAGCCATTACATGTGAATCATGTCAGTGCCTGGTGCTGTACTACTCTTCATGTTTGAGGCTCTTTCTTGGATGTCTGCCACTGTGATGGTTGCTGGACCCTGTTCAGGGAGGTGCTATTCGATCCACTAGACACTGAATATTCAAGTCAAAGTCAAAAAAACTTTTTTTTATCCCCAAGGGGCAATTAAGATAGATGATACCTTGCCGACCATACATACAATACACAAACATCTTGTGATTGTGACAAAGAATGGATCAAACAGGTGCAAAATGAGCAGAAGAAGAGATTTAAAATGGCAAAAACAGAAAACAAAAAGAAGATAGAAAGGAAGCTACAGTACAGCAACATCTGTGAGGAGGTGTGCAAAATCAGTGCTCTGGCTACAGCAAAAAGAAAACATTAACACTCAACCAGTTCTTCAATAGATTCAACCCTATGGTCACACCCACTCCCACTGCTTCTTCTTCTCCTTGCATTTCTAACGTAGCAGCTGCTTCCTCTCACACCTGTGTCCCCACCTCTGTCTGTCACAGACACAAGGGTAAGAAGCTGGCCCAGATGGTGTGTGTCCAAGGCTTCTTAGGGTTGTATTGCCCAACTGTGTCCACCTCTCTACAGGATCTTAAATCTAACTCTACAGTTGGGGCGGGTGCCGACACTTCGGAAAACATCCTGTATTGTGCCAGTAAAAAATAATAATTGCACATCATGAAAACCCTGAGAGGTCAAAGACTAACTTGAGCCACTGCAGTTTGCATACAAACCACACATTGGAGTGAACGATGTTGCCCTACATAATTCACCGTGAGAGAATGATGTTCTTGCACTTACCTCCAACCAAATATGCTCAAAGTTGTTGCCTGTACAACAGCAAAACTGCTTATAGAGATTGGGATCAGAGGACAGGCACAACGGCAGGCTATAAGAGAACTGGCTAACACTGCGGAGAGGACCACTGGCTATGGCTAAAAAGGGCTGACATCACCTGGGCAGCTAAGGCAGTAAGCTAACTGCGATACACATGCCCAGGATTGATCGACCCGTGGTGGGCATGCCTCAAAAGGGGGCGATACAGCTGTCTCAGGGCCTCCTGGGGACTGTGCAGTTAACCTCATGGTAGTGAAACTAAAAGGATGAATGAAAGAATGGGAAAGAAAAATGTTCCGCTCTTCTCCCCTCTTCTGGGAGGCAGTGGGGAGGTAGAGCATACAGCCCGATCTGGCGGGGAGGTGTGGGAAGCCAGATCAGGTGCCCCCCTTCCGGCTCTCCTCTCTGCTCTCTCCTGTCTTATCTTACTTACTTGTCTTACTTCTCTCTATCACTTTTTCTGTCCCTTTGAAATGAGGCTCCATAAATATTAAAGAGGTAAGTATTTCTCAGTTGCAGTGAATAGATAGAATAAACTGTAGAAAACAAAACAGCTAAACAACTAAGGTCCACTACTTCTGATGTGTCCCAAATTTTAATATGATAATTTAGATCAGATCTCTAATACCTAAACCTAACCAAGGAAAAATGGCAGATTAGCTTGGGTAAAAGAATGAAAGTTGAGGCACACAATGATGTGTGCCGCTGGTGAAGTTTCTGGGCTGCTTTTCCTCATAACAGCCATACCCCAAGATTTTCTCCATTTAAATGCATTTAAAAGCATTGTCAGGGATTGTAACATCTAGTTCTTTTACTGAATCAGAACTCTGGAGTGATCCAGTGGCTGCTGCGAAAGGGCAGCTGACAATCAGCAAAAGACCAGATGACAGACTGGAAAGACTGCTGACAGGAGGGAATAGACCCTAATACGGCTGCTGTGGGTTAACGCCTCATACCAGCAGGACCCAGCACTTTTTAGCGTACTTGGGTACACCCATTATGTCACGACCTGCAGGATCGGCAAGGCACTGATCAGAATCTCCCCACTCCTAGCTCTCCTTTTCTTCTCTCTCCCCTCCTCTCTCCCTCTATCTCCCCCCGCTCTCTCTCTCTCTCTGCTGTTTTGCCGGGGCGGAACTCATGGTGGGTTCACGCCCTCGGTCCACGCCTTCCTGGGCCTCATCAGATCAGCTGGTACTTTAGAGGGAGAAGGTCAGCTGTTCAACGCTGGATTGTTGTGAAGACTCTAGTCAGTACACGTCGAGCTCAAGTTTCCCGTGCCTCCATCTCAGAGAATTAACGTGTGTTTCTGTGTTCCTAGATTCCCCGGACCTGTCCCCGTGTGGAGTGTGGAAGGAGTGACTAGTCACTAGCGGAGAGAGAGAGGTTGAACTGAGCGCGTGTGTGATTCCCCCGTTTTCCCTGGAGCCCTGGAACCCTGCCCCTCACGTCTTGTATATAGCACTATCCCCGCACTGTCTGTACATACACTTGGTGAAGATCTGTAAATAGAATCATCTCTGTTAAAACGCTACTCTGGAGTCCTGCGAGTGGATCCTCAAAGCAACCCGCGGCAGTAACAATCCAGCCATACTATGGATCCAGCGGACTCGGCTCAGCAACCCGCCCCCTCTCCTTGTTGGAGCGACACGAGCAGATGCTACAACACATTAACCATCAGTTGCTTGCTCTCATTTAGGCTCTCGCTCAGCACATACCTCTGCCAGGTCCCACTACGCCTCCTCCGTCTGCTCCCTCACAGTCGCCAGCCCCGGAACCCTCCACGCCACCAACCCCCGCTTCTGTGGAGCCTCCGGAATGAGCTCTACCGTCACCGGAGCCATTTGCTGGTGAGTTCCACAAGTGTGCTGGTTTCCTAACACAGATTACGTTGCAGTTTAGGCAGCTGCGGCGGACATATGAAAGTGATGGAGCAAAGATAGCCTTTTTTGTTCAGTTACTCTGCGGTCAAGCCTTAAACTGGGCTCAAGCAGTGTTATGAACTGACTCGGAGATTGCCTATGCTGATTTTCTCTCAAAGTTTAAAAGTGTGTTTGAAAGGGGCACCGGAGCAGAGGCAGCGGGCCACCGTTTGCTGAACTTAAAACAAGGAAGACGGTGTATGGCGGACTTCTCTGTGGAGTTTTGGACACTGGCTGAGGAGACTGGATGGGGGAAGCCTGCGCTGATAAGTACTTTATTAAACAATGTTTATGATGAACTCAAGGGCGAACTACTAGTGAGGGAGCTACCCAAAACCTTGTCAGAGGTGATAACCTTGTGTGTGAATGTAGATGAACATTTGAGGGCGCGTCGCCGCACCAGCAACTACAGTTCCAAGAGGCCCATGGGGCGAGCGGAGACAGCTTCCGGTGGAAGCGGAAGTAGCAATCGGGATGTGGATCGCGGTGACGAGCCACTCTGCCTCCCACTCCCTTCAGGCGCTGATCGACTCCGGGGCGGAGCAGAGCTTCATGGATGCTTCCTTGGCTCTCAAACTCAAAATTGACACACAAGCATTGCCCCACTCATTGCAGGTCACCGCTTTAAATGGTCATTGTCTCCCCAATATAACTCATGTTACAGAACCCGTGTCCCTAACCCTGTCTGGTAACCACACTGAAACGTTACAGTTTTATGTCTTTCAAGCTCCTCTCACACCCCTAGTGCTAGGATTTCCATGGTTGCGTCAGCATAACCCCGTACTCTAGAGGGTTCTAGGGTGGGGTGAGGAGTGCCACATGACCTGTTTAAAAGCAGCTACTCCCGTAAAAACATCTAACCCACAACCACACGAGCCCCCTGACCTTTCAGCCGTCCCGTCAGAGTATCACGATCTCAAGCAAGTGTTTTGTAAGGACCGAGCTCGCTCTCTTCCTCCTCACCGCCCTTATGATTGCAGTATTGATTTGTTCCCAGGTGCACCTCTTCCCACTAGTCGCTTGTACAGCCTCTCTCAACCTGAATGTGAATGCATGGAGAAGTACATTAATGAATCCTTGGCTAATGGACTGATTCGCCCCTCTTCATCCCCCGTGGCTGCTGGGTTCTTTTTTGTAACTAAAAAGGATAAAAGCCTTCGGCCATGTATTGATTTCTGGGGCCTCAATAACATTACCATTAAGAACAAATACCCTCTGCCACTCTTATCTTCTGCTTTTGAACTCCTGCAGGGGGCAACCATTTTCACTAAACTCGATCTGCGAAATGCTTACCACTTAGTCAGGATAAAAGAGGGAGATCAGTGGAAAACAGCCTTCAACACGCACCTGGGCCATTTTGAATACTTGATCATGCCGTTTGGACTAACTAATGCCCCCGCTGTTTTTCAGGGTCTAGTCAATGATGTTCTCCGAGATTTCATCAATCGTTTTGTGTTTGTGTACCTTGACGACATCCTCATCTTCTCCCACTCTCTCTCTGATCATGTAAGCCACGTCAGACAAGTCCTGCAACGCCTCCTGGAGAATCGCCTGTTTGTTAAAGGGGAGAAGTGCGAGTTTCATTTGAGTACTGTGTCATTCTTGGGTTACATCATCGAACGGGGCGATTTAAGAGCCGACCCAGCTAAGGTGCAAGCAGTCTTGGACTGGCCCACTCCACCTAATCGTAAGCAGCTTCAACGGTTCCTCGGTTTTGCCAACTTTTATCGGAGGTTCATTCGTGACTACAGCAAGATTGCTTTGCCGCTAACCCATTTAACTTCCCCTAAGGTATCGTTCTGCTGGGATGATCGAGCTCAGGAGGCCTTCACCCAGCTAAAGAAATGCTTTGCTTCAGCTCCCATCCTCCGGCAACCAGATCTCAAGCGGCAGTTTATTGTAGAGGTGGACGCCTCAAATGTAGGAGTTGGAGCCGTTCTCTCTCAACAACAAGAGGGTAAGCTCCACCCCTGTGCTTACTTCTCCCGTCGTCTCTCTCCCGCAGAGCAGAACTACGACATCGGGGACCGGGAACTGCTGGCAATCAAACTCGCCCTGGAGGAGTGGCGCCATTGGCTAGAAGGCGCAGCAGAACCCTTTGTAGTATGGACGGACCATAAGAACCTTGAATACATCCGGTCGGCTAAACGGCTAAACGCCCGACAAGCCAAGTGGGCTCTGTTCTTTACCAGATTCTGCTTCACCATCACCTACAGGCCCGGTTCTCGGAACATGAAACCCGATGCCCTTTCCCGCCAATTCACCGCCTCAGAGGATCACACCCGTGAGTCTCCCATTCTCCCTCCCACATGCGTCATCGGAGTCCTGTCGTGGGAGATCAAGTCCGCCATACGGGAGGTCCAGCGGGCGGAACCGGATCCAGGGACTGGTCCCCCTGGAGTGCTCTTTGTTCCCACGTCTGTTCGCTCACGAGTGCTACAATGGGCCCACGGGGGCAAACTCACTTGTCATCCGGGCATTCATCGCACCATCACCTTCATCCAGCGGTTCGCCTGGTGGCCCACACTGGCCAAGGACGTCCAGGAATACATCGCCATCTGCCCAACCTGTGCCCAGAATAAACCTGTCAACCAGCCCGCTGCTGGCCTACTCCATCCCCTACCTACGCCAAGCCACCCATGGTCCCACATTGCGGTTGATTTTGTCACTGGTCTTCCGCCGTCATCAGGTAACAGTTATCCTCACCACTGTCGACCGTTTTTCTAAAGCCGCCCACTTTGTTGCTCTCCCCAAGCTCCCTACTGCCCTAGAGACCGCCCAGCTTCTGTCAACTCATGTGTTTCGCCTCCACGGGATCCCAGCGGAAATAGTCTCGGACCGGGGTCAACAGTTCACCTCGCGTGTTTGGAAGGAGTTCTGCACCTAGTTAGGGGCCCAGGTCAGTCTCTCGTCAGGTTTTCATCCGCAGACCAACGGTCAGGCAGAACGGGCCAACCAAGAACTCCACAATCCACTAATCAAACCACCTGGAGTGAGCAACTGACGTGGGTGGAGTACGCCCCTAATAGCCTTACCTCGTCGGCCACAGGCATCTCTCCGTTCGAGGCCTCCCTGGGGTATCAACCTCCCCTGTTCCCTGCAATCGAAGGTGAGCACTTTGTGCCCTCTGTTCAGCAGCACCTGCGGCGATGTCGGCACGCATGGCGGGCCACTAGAACTGCCCTTCTTCACACTGCGGACAGAAACAAACAGCTGGCGGAAACAAACAGAGGCTCCCGTTGGGGGGGGGACTGTCACGACCTGCAGGATCGGCAAGGCGCTCATCAGAATCTCCCCACTCCTAGCTCTCCTTTTCTTCTCTCTCCCCTCCTCTCTCCCTCTATCTCCCCCCGCTCTCCCTCTCTCCCCTGTTTTGCCGGGGCGGAACTCATGGTGGGTTCACGCCCTCGGTCCATGCCTTCCTGGATTGGGAACACCTGGGCCTCATCAGATCAGCTGGTACTTTAGAGGGAGGAGGTCAGCTGTTCAACGCTGGATTGTTGTGAAGACTCTAGTCAGTACACGTCGAGCTCAAGTTTCCCGTGCCTCCATCTCAGAGAATTAACGTGTGTTTCTGTGTTCCTAGATTCCCCGGACCTGTCCCCGTGTTTCCCCGTGTGGAGTGTGGAAGGAGTGACTGGTCGCTAGTGGAGAGAGAGAGGTTGAACTGAGCGCGTATGTGATTCCCCCGTTTTCCCTGGAGCCCTGGAACCCTGCCCCTCACGTCTTGTATATAGCACTATCCCCGCACTGTCTGTAAATACACTTGGTGAAGATCTGTAAATAAAATCATCTCTGTTAAAACGCTACTCCGGAGTCCTGCGAGTGGATCCTCAAAGCAACCCGCGACACATTATTGCTACGGAAAACTCAAAGGAGAAGATACCCCTAGGGTCTGCGAGAGCAGGGGCGGAAGAAGACCCTTTCTGGATGGATTTAATGGCAACGAACCACGGAACGATATCAACGATGAATAGCTCAACCAGCATTGCAAATAATGGACCATCAATGATGGTAGGAAAGAAGCTGCAGAACTGCATTTGTGGCTGAGAAAGGGGCCTCGCATTGACACATACTTTATAAGAAGTAAGTCAAATCAGTCGAGTGAAGCCCAGAGGCAGGAGAATCCCCACAGTCCTCTGGGTATTAGGACCCCAATCGAAGTTCATTGTCGTACAGACTCCCCCATAGTCTCCAGATTGAACCTCAGTCAAATCCAGCCAGTAGCAGCTCCCAGTCTAGAGCTTAGCCAGCCTCACCCAATATTAGATTCTAGCTCAGGGCCCGGCCATTTAATATCAGCCCTTAGCTTGGAGTTTAGCCAACAACAGCTAGCAACACATTTGTGTATAGATGTAAGCCAGCCACAGTCAACACCATGTTCCAGCCCAGAGCCCATCCAGAAACAGCCGACAGAATCTTCCAACACTGAGTCTAGACAACCACTTCCAGCAAGGGAAAGGAAAATGGAAGGTAGGAAAGATCAGATTCTGTGGCCTGGATCCAGTGAGAAAAGAGAGTGGAAAACCATTGACTCAGAACTGGCTCTTATACTAGATCAAGAAAAGGGTCCAGTTGAAAGGAAGTTGGAGAACCTGGGGACCATCATCTACAGCATGGCTATTCAACTAAAAAGTTAGTTGGGCCAAATTTTCAAACCGAGGAATTTATCTGGGCCAGATATTTTTTTGCAGCCAGTAAGCAGCAGATCATGATCAATTTCAAACCCACACAACTGTATTGAAAAACTAGTAAGTTTTTATTCTTTTTTCCCCTGTAATTCTGGTGACCTCTCACAAATGCACACCAAAAGGTCCATTTAAAAAAAAGGGAGCTATAACCAAACTAATTTTTTTTGCTCATTTGTAATAATAACAACAACAACAACAAAAAAACATTTTGATAATTCCCTTTCAAATTAAAATAAATATTTTGCTGACCACTCACTTTTCCTGCCATGGATGGAACCCCATCCGTCACAAGTATACAGACATGCTTCATATCCAGACCATTTTCCTCAAAAAGAGCTGAAATCTTCTCAAACATTATTTCGCCAGCTGTGTGTCGCTCTAACGGTAGTAAGCCGAGCAATCTGCCATCCAAAAACGGACATATATGCACAACTGTGCATTATCAGTTCTGTCTGTGAACCCACCTTCTGCTATAGACATTACATCAGTTTTCTTCAGGTCATCTAACAGCATTTCAAACTCGTCTGATGCCAGAACTTCAGCTCTACGAATATTTGAACTGTCTGACAGGGATACGTTTTTAATAGCAGATGTCACACTTACTTTAATTTTTTCATCACTTGTCACCGCATCCACCACGGCCAGCATGCAGTATTTCGCGGTTTCAGAATCTGTGAAAGGCCTTTTCTTCTTCGCAAAGATCCAGCAAACACGAAGGGAAGCTGCTGCAGCTCTCTCTTGGGCTGTACAGGACCCTCACCATGGTAGTACAACTCCAGTTGTAAGATTATTAAACTCGCAATTAAACTGTACTTTTGCAGCCCTCTCCTGAGATTGCTCTGGAAAGTTTGTGTAGGAAGTCTGGTGTTTGTCATTGTGGTGCCTTTGTAAGTACCGCAACACACTCACTGCAAATTAAACACATAGGTTTAGCATTTGGATTTGACTGTAAAATGAATAAGTATTTGTCAGTCCAGGCAGGGTTAAACCGACGGTTTTCATTGTCAACTTTTGGACCGAGAAAGACATGCTGTTGTCACCAGTGTTGGTCAAGTTACTTGAAAAAAGTAATCAGTTACTAATTACTGATTACTTCCCCCCAAAAGTAATCCCGTTACTTTACTGATTACTTATTTTCAAAAGTAATTAATTACTTAGTTACTTAGTTACTTTTTAAAAACACAATTTACAACCTGAATAGGTGATAAAGCGATAGATCTTTCAGCCCAGTTCTACTTTTTCTGCATAATCCATCATACAAAATGTAATCAAATGGAAACGTCTCTTAAAACGTTAAATCTTTTAACTTTATGCATCAAGCAAAAACTTAATTATATGCAACATTCTCTGACTGGAAGAAATTTGTTTAACATTTAAACCTATTTTCTGCTCATTCCAGCACATAAAATAAAATATGTTTTTATGTTTACACTCACTCTTTCAAATAGATGCAAGTAAAACACAGCAGAAAATAAATAAAATCAAAGACTAGCGGTCCTGTTGCTCTATTTTCACCTGTAAAGCAGGAGTGGGGTAGGCGGAGGTTTACCCTGGTGCAGGTGTGCCGTGGCGGTCAGTGGAAGAATCCGCGAGTTTCTCTGTGAATTTCCCATTACAGTCGTAGCGCACTTGGTGCTTGCCTGGAAGTTTAGGGGTTTTTTCCGCTGTAAAAAGAAGTTTTCTTCCCACGCACAATGGACAGTAATGTTTTTGTCACTTTTTATGGAATCAAACTCAAAATAAGGTCAGTACTTCCATGCTTTAAACGCTGCACGCTCATACTCTCTCCCGCACTCGATATATTATCCATTCTTGATCTGTGAACAAGGAACGTCGCACTCGCTTACGTCACTGTCATGAGACATTCTTGCAAAAAATCACGGTTTTAGCAACGCAGTAACGCAGCGTTCCTACGGGAAAGTAACGGTAATCTAATTACCGTTTTTGCAATAGTAATCCCTTACATTACTCGTTACTTGAAAAAAGTAATCAGATTACAGTAACGCGTTACAAGTAACGCGTTACTGCCCATCTCTGGTTGTCACATCATATATTACGATGATAGTTTAATATGTTTACATCACGGTGCATTGTGGGTTAAATATTGCTAGGCTACTAGGAGTGTTGCATTCACAGTCTACACTACACTGTAGGAATTTATAATTTTTTTAGTTTTTTTAATTAATTAATTTATTAATTAATTAATTTATTTATTTTTTGCATTTTCTTTGTGTTTCTGCCAGGACCACAAGCAGGGCCACTCGCAGGTTGCTTCTGGGCCGCATGTGGTCCGCGGGCCACCATTTGAATAGGCTTGATCTACAGTTATGGGGTTGAGCGGTTTGGGGTAAAAAACAAGAGTCAGAGACAGGAGAAAGGCCCTTAAAACCAGTTAAAGTCCAGGAGACAGTGGAAAATTGACAGATTAGTGAAAGAGAGAAGACAACTGAGGAAACAGTGGAGGAGGGCCAATGAGACAGAAAGGGAGGGACTCACTGCCCTGCAGGAGGAAATAAAGCAACAACTTAGTAAGCTGCGAAGAGCAGAACACCTCAGACAACAACGTAAGAAGAAAGAACGGACAAGGACCCTTTTCTACAGCAACCCAACAACTTTGTTAAGGGCCTTTTTGTCGAAGAGAAGAGCCGGTGCCTCAAAATGCCCATAAAAGACCTGGAAGATCATCTGAGGAAAACTTACTCTGATTATCAGAGACACGAGCCAGTTACCATTCCGAGTGATATGTCGCCTATCCAGGCACGTGAACACCAAATGGACATGGGACCACCTACATGGAGTGAAGTGAAGAAGGTAGTGAAGCAGGCAAGAGCAGCATCGGCCCCAGGACCTAATGGCATCTCATATAGGCTCTATAAAAACACCCCACGAGTCCTCAAATACCTGTGGAAGCTGATGAAGGTAGTGTGGCAGAAAGGAGTGATTCCAAAGGCTTGGCAAAAAGCAGGAGGTATTCTGATCCCTAAGGAGAAGAACTTTTCATCTATCAGCTAGTTTCGCCAGATCAGCCTGCTGAATGTAGAGGGAAAGATCTTCTTCAGTGTCCTGGCCCAAAGACTATCTACTTTCCTGCAGATAAACAACTATATTGACACATCAGTGCAGAAGGCCGGCATCCGGGGCTTCTCGGGATGTCTGGAGCATGCCAGCGTCATCTGGCACCAGATTAAAACTGCCAAGAAAGAACAAAGAGACCTTCATGTGGTCTTTTTAGACCTTGCCAACGCCTTTGGGTCAGTTCCACACAAGATCTTGTGGATGGCCTTCAACTATTTCAGCGTACCAAACCACATCACAGGACTGGTCAAGACCTACTTTCAGGATTTACAGTTTTGTGTGACAGCTGTTACGACCCGTCTAGGGCCAGGCCATAACATGAACGAGGCACTCGCTTCCCCCCCAAGACCCAAGCAGCCACAGGAAACAAGTCCGTTCGTTAAAGTGTGATTTATTTACAAGGTGGAAGAAAGAAGAGGAACAACAGAACGGGAGTGTCAACACTTCAGGGTGAGCCAAGGCCAAAATAATAAACAAAACAAATCTACATAAATCCCACACCCCTGACCTTACCAAAACAAGGTCAAAAATAAAGACAGAGTCTGACCTCCTTAACTAATTCAAAACAGGAGAAAAAACGGGTGATCAAAAGAAACGGCAGCTCACCCCTACCCACTCCACTTCCAACACTTTCAAGCCGCACTGCAGCCAGCGGCTGCCACAGTTACACTGCTGGGTAATGAGGAGAGACGCGAGGACCTCTCTAGCCGTAGCGCTCCAGCCTCCTTTTAATGGGCGGGTCCTCCAGCTGGAACCAGTCGCGTCGGGCCGGTGTATCCACGCACCAATCGGAGCAGAGCCCTGGCACAGCTGAATTAACATAACCAGATATTACCTGCCCAGAACAAACACATGAAAATACAAGTTCGTAACACCCCCTTCCATAAGAATTAAACAACCCTCCTATTGTTTAATTTCCAGACTAAGAGACCGCTCTCGACAGGGCATCAGCGATGACATTTTCCGTCCCTTTCTTATGTTTGATTTGCAGATTAAAATCTTGCAAAAGAAGGGACCAACGCATAAGCCTCTGATTTGAGTTTTGCATCTGGGAGAGAAACACCAATGGGTTATGGTCAGTGAATACTTGAACAGGTATAGAGCTGGATCCAATATACACCTCGAAATGCTGCAGGGCTAACAACAAAGCAAGGGCTTCCTTTTCAATAGTGCTGTAGTTCATCTGATGTTTGTTGAACTTTTTGGAAAAATAGCAAATTGGGCGATCCACGCCGTGACGGTCTTCCTGCATAAGGACAGCTCCTGCGCCAGACGCACTAGCATCAACCTCGAGCTTGAAAGGGCACATGAAATTAGGTGCCGTAAGAACAGGGGAACTGCACAGCAATGCTTTCGCAGACTCGAAAGCAGTCTGACAAACAGGCATCCACACAAAAGGCTTCACCGGGCTGATCAAATCGGTGAGAGGAACAACAACAGTAGCGAAGTTCTTACAAAAACCTCTGTAATAACCACACATTCCCAGAAATCGGCGCAGCGCCCTTCTCGTTTGGGGAACCGGAAACTCGACAATAGCCTGTATTTTTGCAGTCACCGGCCGTACCTGTCCCTGACCCACCTGTTTCCCCAGGTATGTGATGGTGGCTCTGCCAAATTCACATTTGGCCAGGTTTAGAGTAAGCGAGGCTTTCTGAAAACGGCTGAAAACGAGAGAGAGGGTTTGTAAGTGGTCAGACCAGGTGGATGAGTAAATGACAACATCATCTAAGTAGGCATCGCAGTTATTCACGCCCACCAGTACTTTGGCCATAAGGCGCTGGAACGTAGCGGGCGCATTACGCAACCCAAACGGCATAACCGTGTACTGGAGAAAATGATCTGGCGTGACAAAAGCAGATATTTCAGATGCTCTGGGGGTTAAGGGTACTTGCCAGTAACCTTTTAACAGATCAAGTTTGGTTACAAAAGATGCTGATCCCACTCTATCAATACAATCCTCCATTCTAGGAAGAGGAAATGAATCCGGTTTGGTAACAGCGTTAACTTTCCTGTAATCATTACAAAACCGAGGAGTATTGTCAGATTTTGGTACCAGCACACACGGCGAGCTCCACGCGCTGGCGCTCGGAATGGCTAAACCGTGTTCTAAGAGATAGTCAACCTCCTTCTGCATTATCGCTCTTTTCACTGGATTTACTCGATAGGCATGCTGCTTAATCGGTTTATGTCCTTCCACGTCAATGTCGTGGCACAGGACTGCAGTTTGACGAGGATGATCAGAAAAAAGTGATAAATTATTCTCTATCAGATCAGTGATGTCAGCTCGAGCGGGCTCAGACAGGTGGGCTAAATATGTGTCTAAATCATTTAAGATCTCCGAATTTTTCAACCGACCGCTACCCAGCGCTTCACTTTTCTCGAGCAGTCCGTCATCAGAGGGTTCATAAGGAGAAACAACACTAGCGGTGCACACTGGAGATGGCTCACTCAAAGGGCTCCTCGAGTGATACGCTTTCAACATATTAATATGACAAACCCTGGACTTTCTCCGGCGATCTGGGGTCTGGATCACATAATTGTGGTCACTGAGTTTCTGTTCCACCACATAGGGGCCAGCGAACTGGGCTTGCAAACTGGACCCTACCACAGGCAGCAACACCAACACTTTCTTGCCTGGCTGGAGACTTCTGCAAACAGCCTTTTTATCATAACGAGCTTTCATCTTTGCCTGCGTATGTGTCAGATTTTCCCGAGCTAACTGGCATGCAAGGTGGAGTTTTTCTCGAAGTCCGCTAACATAATCAAGGACATTATGCTGGGTTTCAGAAGTGTCTGACAACCACTTCTCCTTCAGAAGCCGGAGGGGACCGCGGACCACATGTCCAAACACCAGGTCCGCAGGACTGAATCCCAAGGATTCCTGAGTGGCCTCCCTGACGGCAAACAGCAATAACGGCAGACCCTCATCCCATTCTCTACCAGACTCTGTGCAGAACTTGCGCAGCATAGCTTTGAGGGTTTGATGGAATCTCTCCAGAGCACCCTGGCTTTCTGGGTGGTATGGACTGGATTTTACATGTTTTACTTGCAACTCATCCGCGACCTGTGCAAACATTTTCGAAGTAAAATTCGTTCCTTGGTCTGTTTGTATAACCTTTGGAAGCCCGAAAGTAGAGAAAAACTTAATTAGTGCTTTTATTACCGGTTTTGCTTTCAGCGTGCGTAGTGGAATTGCCTCTGGGAACCTTGTTGCTGAACACATTATGGTAAGTATGTATTGGTGTCCGGCTTTTGATTTTGGCAGGGGGCCCACACAATCCAATATTACTTTTTCAAATGGCTCACCTATTACTGGAATAGGATGTAGCGGAGCAGGTGGAATTGGTCTGTTAGGTTTCCCCGCCACCTGACATGTGGTACAGGAACGGCAATATGCCACCACATCGGCTTTCAGCCCCGGCCAAAAGAAGTTACGCAACACCCGATAATAAGTTTTGTTCACCCCGAGGTGTCCAGCCATGCTGGCATCATGCGCTAAGCTAAGCACCTGCCCTCGATGTGGCTTCGGCACCACCACCTGCGTAGCACCACGCAAACCACTCTGGTCAGAGGACCACCTCCTCATAAGAACTCCATCTTGTACAAAAAAAGAAGTGGGGGATTTACCTTCTGCACTCGCGGCTGCGGACATAAAACAGGGAGCCAGTGACGAGTCATTCTGCTGAGCGGTTATCAATGCATCCCTATTTAACTTTTCATCCAGCTCTGGCATTAGTTTTGTCACATCATTGCCGCTTTCTATTCTGCCACTCTCACAGCTGGGAGACTTTCTTTCATCTAGCTTCGCCATAAATGTGTCAGCGACATCCATAACGTCGTCAAATTTTCGCGATTGCGCACGAGTAATAGCACAAACAGGAAACACACTTGATATAGGGGTGGCAGCATCAGTAACAGAAGCAACAGGCGTTTCCACCACTTCAGGCGGGGGAAAAACTGTCCCACCAGCCAAGTCATTTCCCAGAATAAATGAAACCCCTTTGATAGGCAACTGGGAACTCACGGCAACTTTAACATGCCCCGTTATTACGGGCGAATGCAAATGCACCTTGTGTAGCGGCGCCCGAAGAACGCTCATCTTAATTCCCCAGACTAACACATCTGAATCACAAGCAGTTTTATCTGACAATGGCAGTACACTGTCCAACATGAATGACTGATGCGCACCTGTGTCCCGAAGAATAGTAACAGGTACCTTATCCTTCTCTTCTCCCGTCACAGAAAAAAAGCCTTTGGTGATAAATGGTTTAAAACGCGGCTCTATTTCAGCATCCGTATGGTGCAAATCACGGGTGGAACGCATTTCGGGCGAAGGCACAACTTTAATAAGACCTACGCCAGCTGGATTTTTAGAGCCTTTGAGCTGCTCTTTCTTCCGGAGAGCGGGACAGACAGCGATCAGATGTCCGGGTTCGCGACAATAAAAACAGTCGCGATTTCCACCATCCTCCTGTCTATCCTTCCATCCTACCTTTGGTGACTTTATTTTCCTCTCCTGTCCCACCCTGATATTATGTGCGACAGCGGCTGAAAATATAGTTTTGTGAGTGAGAGTAAACTCATCAGCCATCACTGCAGCTTTGGCAAGTGACGTCACCTTTTGCTCATTCAGATAAATGACTACTTGGTCCGGCAAACATTTTTTAAATTCTTCTAACAAAAGAAGTTCCTTCAGCCCCTCAAAATCCTTCACTTTACTGGCCTGCAACCATCTTTCAAACAAGCGACTCTTTTCACGGGCAAACTCCACAAACGTCTGATTGGCAGTTTTTTCACACTTCCTAAATTTTTGACGATAGGCTTCTGGGACAAGCTCATATGCCTGCAACACAGTCTTCTTCATGATGTCATAATCAAGGCTATCTTCAATTGATAAACTGGTACACACCTCCTGGGCTTTGCCGACCAGTTTACATTGCAACAATAGTGGCCAAAACTCCTTCGGCCAGCTTAACGCGGCTGCTATACGCTCAAAAGCGTTAAAATAGGAGTCCACTTCGGCTTCACGGAACGGGGGGACCAGTTTAACGTGCTTAGTGATGTCAAAACCAGATGAGACAGTGGTGGAAGTACTAGGATGACTAGAGGCGGAGGGCTTTCGCTCCAGCTCCAAAGCTCTGACACGGAGGTGCATTGCCTGTACCTCAAGCTCTTTAGCACGGGTTTCCACCTCCCTTATACGGAGGGTCAAACGGAGATCCTCCGTAGACCGCCCCGCCAGGGGTTCCCTGGCCGTACCAGACTCAGGCGCTTCAGACACCCCCTCAGCCGCATCAGAGTCCACCTCAGCTGCATCAGACTCCACCCCAGCCGGGAGCACGTTAACAGGCCCTTTGGCGTCCGGCTCCGGCCCAGTCTCTGGAGCCACCTTCACACCCCTGCCGCCAGGCTGCTCTACAGCTGCCTTCGGGGCAGAAAGGATACCTCGCTCCACCAGCCCTGCACACAAAGCGTCCTTAACCTCCGCTTTACGGGCACCATAGGACACTTGAACATCATAAAAACTAGCAATAATCAGCAAATCCGCTTTCTTGCACCCCACTATTTTGTCCCATGAAGGCGAAGTTACAAAATCATCCAAAGAAAACTCCATAATCACACACACACCTACCACCCCCACAACAAGAAAACTGCCAAACAGACCAAACCACACGAGAAGAACCACAGAACAAGGCAGAGGACGAGCCCCCAATTCATGTTACGACCCGTCTAGGGCCAGGCAATAACATGAACGAGGCACTCGCTCCCCCCCAAGACCCAAGCAGCCACAGGAAACAAGTCCGTTCGTTAAAGTGTGATTTATTTACAAGGTGGAAGAAAGAAGAGGAACAACAGAACGGGAGTGTCAACACTTCAGGGTGAGCCAAGGCCAAAATAATAAACAAAACAAATCTACATAAATCCCACACCCCTGACCTTACCAAAACAAGGTCAAAAATAAAGACAGAGTCTGACCTCCTTAACTAATTCAAAACAGGAGAAAAAACGGGTGATCAAAAGAAACGGCAGCTCACCCCTACCCACTCCACTTCCAACACTTTCAAGCCACACTGCAGCCAGCGGCTGCCACAGTTACACTGCTGGGTAATGAGGAGAGACGCGAGGACCTCTCTAGCCGTAGCGCTCCAGCCTCCTTTTAATGGGCGGGTCCTCCAGCTGGAACCAGTCGCGTCGGGCCGGTGTATCCACGCACCAATCGGAGCAGAGCCCTGGCACAGCTGAATTAACATAACCAGATATTACCTGCCCAGAACAAACACATGAAAATACAAGTTCGTAACACAGCTGAGAACACCACCACAGCCTGGACGGTGGTACAATGCAGACCTCAATGATACGTTGCAACTAGAACAACTAAGGCAGAACTTGGCCAATGACCTCAAGCAGATTAAGAACACTGCACTCCCAGGGAAACTGAAGCTCTGGTGCTTCCAGTTTGGGTTATTACCCAGACTACTGTGGCCGTTGACAATGTAGGAGGTCTCACTCAATCATGCCAATCGACTACAGAGGCTAGTGAGCTCCTACGTTAAGAAGTGGCTCGGAATTCCCAAATGCCTCAGCAGCGTTGGACTCTATAGCGACGGGATACTGGCATTGCCTATCCCTAGCCTGCAAATGGCTGGAGCTCTTCGGCATCGTGACCCGTGGTGGGTCACATCCAACAGGGCAGAGGAGGATTTGGTCTTGGAGCAGTAGCACCTCAGTGGCAACAGGCATCTGTAACCGAACATCGAAAAATGGTGGTGGAGGAGGTGCGTCAACAGGAGGAAACAGCCAGACATTGTAGAGCCATATAGCTGGCTAAGCAGGGTCACTGGATGAATTGGGAGAGTGTGGAATAGAGGAAACTCTCAGGGAGTGAAATCTGGGGAATGGAGTCTAATAGACTAAGTTTCATCATTTGAGCGACATACGATGTGCTACCTTCCCCAAGAAATCTGCAGCTGTGGTTTGGAAATGACCCATCCTCCCCCCTGTGTACAGTCCCAGCAACACTCAAGCATGTCTTGGTTGGTTGTAAGACTAGCCTTACTCAGGGCAGATACACATGGTGACACAACGAGGTTCTCAGGTGTCTAGCTGAGAAAGTTGAGCGCAAAAGAAAATCCATCAATGCTCAAACCTTCATGAACGGAGAGGAGCGTCAGTTTCATCAACATTTGTCTGGGAGGGAGACAAGCCGAGGGCAAGCCCCTCAACCCCGGACGTGGGCCCGCTGAAGGTTGCCAGGGATTGGCAGATGCAGGTGGACTTGGATCAGAGGCTAATTTTTCCACAGAGATCATAACAACTACTCTGTGACCAGACCTCGTCCTTTGGTCTAACTCCCAAAAACTTGCGTATGTCATTGAGCTGACGGTACCATGGGAGGAAGCAATTGAGGAAGCGTTTGAGCATAAGAAGCTGCGGTATGCCAACTTGGCAGCTGAAGCAGAGGACAGAGGCTGGAAGATTAAGGTGCGCCCGGTGGAAGTGGGGTGCAGGGGCTTTGTTGCCAGCAAAACAGTAAAGCTGCTTATAGAGATTGGGATCAGAGGACAGGTACAACGGCAGGCTATAAGAGAACTAGTCTGTGAAGGTTCTCAGTCATCCAGGTCATCGTAGTCAAAGGAGTTTGCAAAGAAAAGCGTCTGGACTTCTTTAAGTTGCTTGAAGACGTTTCACCTCTCATCCGAGAAGCTTCTTCAGTTCTAAGGTCAAATGGCCGAGAGTCCCAGATTTAAACCCAGTGGGAGTATCCCCCCAAAGAGGGACAAAGGACCCCCTGGTGATCCTCTAATCACATGAGCCAAGGTGTGAAAGCGGGTGTGGGACCTAATCAGCCAGGGTTTCGGGTGAGCTCATTGTGAAACCTGGCCCCACCTTGTCATGTGAATTCCTGAGGTCAGATGGCCCAGGATGTGAGTGGGCGTTAAGGCGTCTGGGGAGGGAAATCAAAACTGGATTATAGATGGCAGACAGTTGGTGTCGTAAACCACCGCCTCTGTTCAAAGATGGTCGCTCACAGTGGACATAGATGGCCTCTTTCACTCCTCTTTCAAACCATCTGTCCTCTCTGTCCAAAATGTGAACATTGGCATCCTCGAAAGAGTGACCTTTATCCATTAAGATGCAGATGGACTGCTGAGTCTTGTCCTGTGGAGGTGGCTCTTCTATGTTGTGCCATACGCTTGTGAAGTGGCTGTTTGGTCTCTCCAATGTAGAGGTCTGGGCATTCCTCACTGCACTGTACAGCATACACCACGTTGTTCAGTCTGTGTTTTGGAGTTTTGTCTTTCGGGTGAACCAGTTTGTGTCTGAGTGTGTTGCTGGGTCTGAAGTACACTGGGATGTCGTGCTTGGAGAAAACTGGACAGACGCAACAACGTTGTCATCCCCTATGTAGCCGGTGTATCAGAGAAACTCAGGAGAGTTTTCTCCAAGCACGACATCCCAGTGTACTTCAGAGAAATACAGAAAATCACCCCCAGCCAGCGAGCCTTTTAATTCTCATACAAATAGCAGATTAGCTTTGTCAGACTCATGAATTTTCCAATAAAGTGATTCTTATTCTTATTATTGTCATGAACCTTTCCAGTATTGCTCCGTCTCCAGCCTCGCTGGGACTGTTCTCGTATCGTTCCCTCCATTGAGCACACACCTTGGATAGTTCAGTGGCAAACATCTTGTTTGTTCTCCTGACTTTAAATTGTCTGGCCTACCTGTTCAGGTATTCATAAAATGGCATAAATATAAAATAAAATCCAACTAATAACAACACTTTTTTCACATTTTAAACCATTAATTGTATTTCAGTTTGTATAAGCATGTATACATGCAAATACCTTTAATTTAACATTAAAATAATCTATAAAAATACACAAGACTTCAAGAAGTTTAAAGCTGAAACAATTGTATTAAAACTTAATTCACCGTCCTGGAAAGATATTTTTTTTTTCTGTATTTTAATTATGAAACATTTCAGTATTTGTACATGATGGTAAATTTCATTATTTCAGCTACCAGAATATTCAATAGGTTTGTTGTTGTTGTTGTATTGATAGTGACCATTCTTTGGGCTAATAACAGATCATCTTGTTGATTTTTGTTGTTGTTGATGTTTATGAAAATCATCTCTCTATGGTGGTGCTTCCTCTTTAAAAGTCCAGTGAAATCCACTGATTGGTGTCAGCTGCATTAGTCACAGAATTCCAGGTTCACTGAACACCCGTTTAAATATGTTAAATTACACAACATGTTGTAGAGCTGCCTTTGAGTATTGTCATTGTGAGCGCTGCTGTCAGACAGGCTCAGAAATATCAGATACAAAAGAACCTTTCAGCTGAAATACTCTGTATCTGAACTTTTGCTTCAGCCACTTGTTTCAACAGTTCTGTTAAAATAGGCCAGTGAAGTGAAATATTCCACAGGAAGCACAGGTGCATTTCTTTTCTATTCAAGTAAATATTCGAGCTCATGTGACAGATTTATGTATTTCTGTGTCAAAGAGGCTGAAATGGTAACAAATAAACTTGAATGTCAACTAAATGGAAAATGATTAAATTCAATTTAAACTAAATTATTGTTCGTTTTTCTGGTTGAATTTTAAAGCTATAACTGCAGCTACAAGCTTCCGTTCCCTGTTTTGCGATCCTACAAACAATGTGCAGGTAAATAATAACCAGAGTTGTGCAGTCAGGAAGAGACGGAGGGTGTTTGTAGACAGAGCCAATGGGAGTTCAGTGTTTGCGTGTGTTTGCACATCAGTGCGTGTCTGAGTGCGTGTGTATGCGCCCCCGCGTGCCCGCACAGTGTGTGTGTGTGTGTGTGTGGGGGGGGTCCTCTCCTCTCTACAGTGGACCTGTCGCACACAATACTTAGCACCAGATCAACCCCTCCCATCCCCTCACCCCCCTCCCGCCTCTTCCCTATACTCTGTGTGGGATCAAGTCTCACTCGTCCACAGCCTTCATGTCTGACAGTACCGAGGATAGAAGAAGAGGAGGAAGACAGAAAGTGACGGCAGACACATTCTTCTGAGGTT
This sequence comes from Oreochromis niloticus, assembly GCF_001858045.2. Lineage (NCBI taxonomy): Eukaryota > Metazoa > Chordata > Actinopteri > Cichliformes > Cichlidae > Oreochromis > Oreochromis niloticus. Next base: position 33,242,882 of record NC_031978.2, on the reverse strand, counting down.
TGGACGCACCCGGGGAAGTTTTTGTCCATGTCACCAGCAGACCTGACGCCAGGACAGCCATCAGCCTGCAGCAGAGCTCTTTGCCCTTTCCACGGATTAATTTGACTAGCCTGGGATTCCATGTAAGTGAAACTGCCCAACTTTCCCCGCTTCCCTTCTGTAATTGTGTCTGTTTATTTTTCTGCTTTTAGTGGTGTGTTTGAAATCCTAGTGGATTTTTTTCCTGTGCATTAAAGTTCGCGAGACCACCAAAGTAAAAATGAGAGGCTTCGTTAGCGGGACGATTTGCACTTTTCCAAAATACACACGTTGTTTGTTCTTGGACAGAGTAAGAATAAACCGTGAACAGCGCTTGGAACGCAAATAAAACCCCGTCTGCATTCCTCATGAGCGGATTATTGTGCTGATGAAAAGTAGCCGTTTGATATGTTTCAGTTAAATCACGGTGATTACAAAATGAGAATATTAATTTTATACAGGCCAACCTCACATAGACAAACAACACGACCGGTGTGACGTGCTTAGAGTAAATCCGACAATTCTCACTTGGTACAATAGAGCGGGGCTGCTTGCAGCAGCGCTTCTCCGTGGGTCGGTGTTCGAGGCCTGTTTTTCTTTTACCTCTATTTTTGTAATAATGAGAAAGATGATCATCACGAAACATGTTCAAACGATGACGTGAAAATAGTTGAAAATGTGAAAAATATTTGGGAATGTGAGGAAAACTGATGGGAGGCTGCAGAGGCCTGAGGAAACCCCACAAACCCGCGGATAGAAACACTGAAATGTGCGGACATACACGCGCGCGGATACTCACAAGCTTCACTCTGTATCATCGTTAGAAACACTGAAGGGCATCTTCAAGGAAACGGCAACAACAACAACAACGATAATAATAATAATAATAGTGCTATTATTATTATTACTATTATTATTATTATGATTAATATTATTCCACAAAATAATTTTGTTTCATTCCTTTAAAATAAAAAAGGGAAAGAGAGCGTGAAAGTGTCACTGCGGAATAAACAGAACAATATTTTCGATCACTATAAACTCAGAAGCTCGCGCTGCTTATTATTATTATTAATTATTATTATTATTATTATTATTATTATTATTATTATTATTAGTTATTTATTTTTTAATTATAAAAATGCAAATCAAAGCGTTTTTTAAAAAAGTATATGACCATCTTAGCATTGCCCCTGCAGACCTACTTTATAGCCTTTTTTGCATATGTTTTCAGATCCGGACATATGAAAATATACTTGAATTTGTTTAATCGAAGTTCAGTTTGGCCTCAGGGCACAATGGAAATATTTTACACCCAGCCGAGGGCCGAGGTGCTCGGCTGAGAGGCCAAGGTTCCAGCACAGTGACTTATCAACATGTTTAAATTACTTTTGTAATCTATCGAAATAATAATAATAATAATAATAATAATAATAATAATAATAATAATAAATACAGACTTGGAGCTGACTTTCATTTGTGCTCCATCTAATAATAATAAGCCGATCGCAAATCAAACTGTGCTCTTACATCCCTGCAGACTGACTTTCAAACACAACCTTTAGTTATAAATGGATTCACGCGCTAGATTTAACCCGACCGTCTGTGAATAAAATCATGAGTGTTGCGATCAGAGTGTTTAGTATTCCCCTGCAGGTCTGAATTTCTGTCAGTCAGACGATTTTAACTAAAGTTGCTTCGCAGACTGAGCTGAATGAGTGAAATGCATTTTTTATCGGGCCTAATAAATTCTTGATGTGGAAACGCTCTGTACTGATCACTGTTGAGAGCTTCTATTGGCTCGCCCAACCAATTATTCCTCCGTGATTCTGCTGCAGGACTTCATCGGCCTCGCTCCCTCAATCATATGCAAATGGCTGTTATAGGAGGGCAGAAATTAACATCTACAAACATTGGACCGAAATTCCATCTGCCGCCTCTTAGGAGGAGGAGGCCCTTAATAAGTTCTCAGACAGCAAAGTGACACACATCTTAATCAACTCTTAATCCCAGGAATTAATTCTCAACGCGTTTATGAATAATTCCCGGGCTAATGCCTGCTGTCCGTGGAAATGCAAGCACGCTGCCGCGCGCACTGCCAGATGGACCGCCAGAACTGCCGGGAAATGAGAGGATTCCACTTTTTTACATGTATTTATCGGTATTATCGTCAGCAGATATATGCTTTAATGAGCTCGATGTCACCAGGCTGCTACTCATGCAAAGCGCTTCTGCTCATGCAAACTGTTGATTTGCGTTTACTTCCTAGCAGGACCCCCGCCGCCTCCTCCAGATTACCGTGTTTTAGGCTTTATTTCAAAGCAGAGGTAAAGGTTCGAGGTTCGTGCTCCAGGAAAGAGCCACAGTCTGTGTTAGAAAGCAGAGGTAAGATTGCGATCCATGAAAAAGTCTGCTCAGCTTTATTCCTGATTTTCTCAAGTTTCACTCAGTGGTTCGGTCACAGGAGGCTGAAGTCGGCTCTGCACGGCCAGTGATTAGTCACCGTGTCAGCTGCTCAGGCCCAGCCTGCTCGTTAGCTCAGTGATAGTTTGTTGGACATACTGAGCAGGGAGGGAGGATGAGGGCTTTTGATTTTACAAATATAATCGAGCCCTTCATGACAAAGAGTGTGTGTGTGCTGGTGGGTGGGGTTGTGCCACCTTGTTTTGGACAAAATGACTGGCTTGCATCACCCGCACTCGCCCTCACTACCGAGCCAGCCGGCCTCTCAGCACCACATTGACAGCAGGCCCCGCGTCCATCCATCACTGCCACGGCGGATATAGTGCCCAAAACTGGTTCACTGTCATTTCTGGCCAAAATACCGGACCTTGCTGATACTAAACCTGGGCGGCTGTTGCTCTGTCGATTCAATCGCCGTTTGAGTGGCGTTTGTGGAGGGCTGTTAGCTTAAAAACAGAAGTGACTCAACAACAGTCCAGCGCAAAGGTAAACATCCATTTGATGGTCTGCTTTTCAAATGAAAAGAGTTCATTATCACATAAGCTGATTGACTGAATTCATATCTTGTTGCAGTTTTTGCTGGCCGTTTGTGATCTGCTGCTTTTGTTTGACTTTTACAGTAAAGCCTATAAACGGGCCTTGAATGTAAAAGTGTGTGTTTGTTGTTATTAAGTCATTCTGTTAAAGAAAAATGAGAAATTAAAGCAGCAACTGATGTTTTTAACCCACCGTCCATGTCAGAGACGTATTAATCCAAAGCAGTGAGGTCTCTCCAAGCCCCCCCACCCCCGGCATGCAGCAGTAGCAGCTTCCACGCAGTGCTCATTTTCCTGTCTTTTGTGAAATGTTGCCACCATTATCACAGATGCTCAATAAAAAAGAGATGCAAGCTGAAGTCTGGCAAATGTTGGTGGTGATCACATGAAGGTGCTTTTTAAAGGCTGAGAAACAGAAGTGCAAGAAAATGTTGATTCAGATGTCACACATGTAGTACGGTGCTAAACCTTTCATCACAATATGTAGGTTGGCCTGAGCGCAGCATTACACCCACTGACACAATGTGAAGTGAGAGCAGGAAGAAAATCTCCGGTGGGATGCAGTTGTATATTTTTGTGTGTTGTTGTGCCAAACAGCATTTCTTCTGTGAACTTTAGTGGAGGACATTTGCATTTGTTAAGCTGAGTTTGGCATTGTGTGGTTCTTTTAAACTCTGTACCTTCTACATTTAGTATTCTTACTTGATTTCGTCTTATTAAGCTGACCTCTAAAAATTAGGACTTTCTGTCCTCTCTGTAGGAGTCTTTAGGTGTGTTTTGCATGGAGCTACAAATATTTGCATAGACTCTTTAGGGCATTTCTGCCAAGAGAAACAGATTAGAACAATAGAATAAAGACAAAACAACCAAAACTCCATGTAGTCACTGGGGCTGCCTCCCATATTTCAAGAGCAGAGTATAGATGAGTGACAAATTAAAAGAAAACCATTACTGCATGTTGGGCCACCACACACACCCAAATTGCTTCAGTGCTCCTTATTGTAAAGTTGAAGCTCTCCTGGGAGGATGGAACTTCATTTTGCTCATTTAGTGTTTGAGAGCGTAATGTCTGCCATGCTGGTCTAAATTCTCCTCTAGGTGTTTTAACTGACTTGAGATGGGTCGACTGTAATGACCATAACACGTGATTCAGATCATTTTCACCTGCATCAAGCATTAAGTAAGCCATCAAATCATATGGATGGAGGCACAGTCCTCCTGGAGGAGACCAGTCCGGTTAGGATAACAGCATTTTATTTTGAGAAAAAGGTCAGAACAACTTTGAGCCCTTTTCTCAAACTTCTTTTTAGGCCATTGTTTTTAATGAATTCCTACCATAAAACAGGGGATAGTGTTTAATCCACATTAGCAGTGGGATGGTAGTCTTTGATGCAATACCTCAGTCCGAGCCCTCTGATTTAACTCTAGCAGAATGTCAGGCCTGGCATAGTGGCAAACAGAGGACAGGGAAACACATTCATGATGGAGGGGCTGGGGAGAGGTGGGGGTCACAAATACCCGTTCGCCTGGAAATCTAAATGTGCTGCTTCTAAGTATAAAGCTTGTAACCACAACGTTGACTACACACAGACACTGGCAACATCAAACGGGGAGCAGGCGTATCATCTTTTTAAACCTCTGATGACATGGATTCGCTGACAGTAGCCTCAAGACTTGCTCTGAACTTTCACTCACTAACCGAACGTGGAAAATGCAAAGTCAATCAAAAAGACGAGTAAACATTGGCTCTGTGCTGAGTTTAGGGTGGGTCTTTATCCCTTTGATTCCCTTTTCTTTGATTTGATTGAGTCCAGCACTTTGCAGCATACATTAACATCGATGAGCCTGAACTGAGTCACTCGCTTCAGGACAGTTTTTACTGGCTTCACTTTTGAACCAGCATTTTGTGATTAAACCAATCCTATTATATTTTCACCTCAAAGCCATAAATCATCCCATCGTTTTCTATAATTGCTTTTTCAAAATCAGCTGCTTTCAGATTAATAAACAAGTGACCAGCACTTTGACCTCACTGTCTTAAGTTTGTCTTGGAAATGTCATAGTGTGTTTTACAGCCAGACCTCTATAGCGCTCCTGGTGTGTCCCAAAATAGAGCCAATTCAAGGCAGGTCTACTTATAGCTGCTTGTGTCAGCCTTCTATAAAGGGGATCATAATCATAACCACAACCAAGTGTGAAAGGAAAGCTTGGAGAGAGAATAGAACATGTATTGACAAGTAAAACAAATACACACAGACCCACATGAAACACTGTGATTCAGATACAAAGACATCAGGTGATCCTCAGATGCAAAGATGATTTTATGCACATGATGAACCATACTGTGTGTTTGATTTGATGCACTTCAAGTCAGTTTATCTGATAACAATATTTTTGAATTTTTCACTATTTGTAAAAACTCAATCCCTTCCTTTTTAAATTAAAGAAAGGAGTTGGGCACAATACATGAGGCTACAGTTGGTAATATCAGTATTTTTATGAACTCTGTGTGGATTATGGCAGCTGGACATGAGTCATAAATATAAAACTGGAGAAAACGTGGATATGGATGAATGTTTGAACCGAGTCACGGACTGTTCCTGCAGTAAGATACAGAATATTAAAGAATGATAATCATCTGAAATCAACACTGCAAATAATAAAGTAATAATATTACAAAATGATCAAAATGATGGTGGAAATAAAATATTTAAAAAGGTAAAATCGTGTTTTTATTGGTTGACTTGTAGATTTATCGGATGATAAATTGTGCTCACTGATCTTTAGGCCGCTGTTTCTTTCTTTATACTGACTGCAGGTGGTGAAAGGTGTTCTGACGTGTCTTTCGCTCTGTGTGTGTCTGTGTGCAGAGCCTGGTTATGGATTTTAACCTTCTGACGGACAGTGATCCCCGCAGCCCGGCGCTGTCGCTCTCAGACTCCGGGACCCCGCAGCATGACCCGGGATGTAAAGGCCTGGACCAGAGCGGTCAGTCTGATCTGTCTGTCTGTCATGTATGGCTCTATGGATCACTGCAGAAATGTATGACTAAATGGTTTAGAGCCCATTATTAGTTTCCTATAACAGCGAGATGATATTTCCGTGAAGATGACTGAAAAGAAACTGGTGGTTTTCTGCTTTTTCTGCGGGCTGTTATGTCCTCACTGTTGACCTCGAGTATAATGTAATTACAGCCAATTAATGAGGAAAAAGTAAAGAAAGGCTCGGAGTGTTTCGCTGTGAGTGGAATTACGCTCTGAGCCTTTTTAATTTGCGGGTGATTTGTGTCGGCGCAGACTCTCTAGGCCCAAACTCAGGCTGATGTTGAGCTCTAATCAAATACCACTCAATCCGACTTTGAATATGAAAATGAACCGCCGAGCAATCAAACGTAATTCTCGTCCGTGGACGCGCACCGGACCGTCGCCGACGATCTTGCGCTCTTTTAAAGCGAGAAAAAAAAACTGGAAAAGTTGCGGCCGTCGCCACATTTCTGTATTTAATCACCAAAGCGACGAAGAGTAGTTTCCCGTGAACTCTTCCGCTAATTTATACGTGACCGTGAGACGGACAGGACACCGAGAGGCAGCGGCTTCAGTTCGGGGACGGACTTGTTCTTACAGAGAAACAAACTGCAGGTTGATAAATCTGCCACTCATCCTCGCTTTAAATAAAAATTAACCCACTGAAATTTTTATACGTTTCACAGACTTGCGTGACGTGACTGGTCGTACATAAGAATCATCGTCTTCGCTCTTTAACGTCTGATCTGAACCCAGACACCCATCTGCCAGTCCGTATCAGTGCTGTGAGGCTGTGTGTTTATGTGTGTGTAACCCAATCTAATGGCTCCACTCTGCGACGAGATCTGTGCCACTAACAAACTGTCAAACACGAGCTATTCGAAAGAGAAATACGGCGCTTCCTGCCGCAGCACCTGCTGTCTCCTTTTGTTCTCCTGTTTCTGTCACATTTCTGATCCAGTTAAAACTGGTTATAATAATACTAATAATACTAATAATTAAAGAAAGCTTTTACTTTGAAGGTAAAACTCAATTTTTAAAATTCATATCAAAATCTAAATCACACAATTTATGAATTACAACACTTTACTCTGCAATAAAAACCTAAAATAACTACGACTTCATAAATAATGAATACAATAAAGTCTGGTTTAAAGAAAATGTCTTTTGCAATAAAACATGTCATAGCTTACACACACACACACACACACACACACACACACACACACACACACACACACACATACACATATGTGAAACACAGGCTATTTCATATGTGTGTGTGTGTGTGTGTGTGTGTGTATCCAAACAGATTACTGCCAGTTTAATGTTCACGTGATCATGAACAAAACATACAACCTTAAGCTCTGTTATTCTGGAGAATAGGTTGCCACACCTCACCACACCGAGCTGACGCCTGTGCTGCAGGCATAACTGAATGAGTGTGCGGTGTTACTGGACGCTTTCTCTCTGGATAAAAGGCACCACTCCTGTAAAACCTGACTGGCTTCTGAAAGCTGGGACCTGGACTCATCTACGTTTAGCAGCTCATGTCTTTTTCTTCTTTCTGTGAATTCATCTTGCTCTTTGTTTTTTTTCCAGCTGTTGAAAAGTAATTTGGTTAAAAGCTTCTTGAAGTTGTTTTCCGTATTAAAATCTCGGAGAAGCTGACCTGGAATGACTTTGTCATGTCGGCACATTATCAGTCCGATTGCTCCTATTGTCGGTCGCTGCATTACTCTGAAAAGCACTGCCCTTTCCTCCGTATTGTGTTATAGATTTTGGCCTTAAGTGACAGCTTACCCAGTGTCAGTTTACTGCCAGATAGCAGCTCCGGCTTATTCATTTGGTCGGCGGCCCCTTGGAGCCTGCTTTTAAACCCTGCTGATCATTTTGAACTGCTCCCAGAGAGCTAAGCCCTCACCAAACAGAGCCCAACCTGCCCTCGTCACAAAAGCCTGATCCACAGGATTAACTGGCCGACTAATTTCACTTCTTTCTGTGAGGTCCTCAAATTGCAGGAGTCAGATCTGTCAGAGAGGAGCCCTGGCAGACATAACATGCAGTCCCTTAAACACTGCACTGGGGGCGAAATGCAATCACTCTGTTCTCCTGCGCATCTCTGACCGTAGTGCACTGTTTGCAGACATTCCCTGCAGGCAACACGATGTTACGTTCTGGGACAGAGCGATACCATCTGATGATTGGTCTCACATTATTATCCAGTCAGTTTCAGCTGGTCTGGATAGCCGGAGCCATCCAGCATGAAAGGTGTCAGAAAAATGTGGCGCTTCACGACGGGAGCATGTTTCCAGTGTTTCTAGCTCTCTCAGAAGCCAGCAGAATTCCCATTTTGGGAAATCACTGTCCTACGGCATTCGGATGATTTCACAGAAAAGAACCTGAACATTCAGTTTTTCTGGTGTCTATAATCAAACAAATAGGACATGTTTATAAAATAATAAAGTACACTTCCTGTGGTTTTTCACTCTCAACCTTGTGTATTTATGGATGCTGGAAGCGCATCACAAATACACAAGTTCAAGTGCAGAGATGGTCATGGAAGTGATGCGTGGTTGCTGTGTGACAACCCAGCAGCAACTCTTAAACAGCAGCTTTACTGCTGAAGCTTTAGGATGCGAGAAACCCAAAACTCAGGCATAAACTGAACTGGGAACACTAAGAACAGACGCACACACAGCACAGCCTGGGTATAATGGCACGACAAGGAACAAAGGAAACCTGAAATGAGGTAAGGGCAGAGAGAAAACACCTGGGGAACACAATCCACTAATGAGCCAAGGAAGCCAAAGCCCAGTGTAACACACACGGAACCAAGGACTATCAAAATAAAACAGGAAACGCACGAGCTCCACATGGACAAAAAGGTAAACAAACAGACTTCAGGAGGAGACGGATACATGTGAACAGACTAAACACAAGGGAACTGACACAGGAGCAAGGGAACACCGAGAGTAACAGACACTTAACCAAACACAAAGTAAGACGTGGAGAATAGACCACAGAGACAGAAGAAAATACATGGAACACAGGAAGTATGATAATAGAAGCACAGGCAGGGATGGCCTCTGTAATCACAACGTGGAACGGACTCTTAATGTCAGAAATACAAGTCCAAACAGATAAACACAGGGTCACAGAGCCATGACACTCGTTATATTCATACACACTTTATTTTTATAATCCGGGGCATTCACACAACAGGAAGAGCAGTTTGTAAATATTACAGCAACCAAAAACAAAACAACAACAAAGAAAACCATTAACACTGCTTCTGTCAGCTATTAGGATTCAAAGGAAAATATGACTTTAATATCACTGAGGTTAAAGTCTGTTTTCTGTGTTACTCGGACGTTAGCTTGCTTCTTAGTTTTGTGACATTACTTAAAGTGAAAGCACTTCAGATTTATCTGCATAAACCCACTTTGTTTCATAATTTATACAAATTTAAAATTTGCACGTTAATTTGCAAATGTTAACTTTACTGCGTAACAAAACTGGATCTGTTTGTACTGGTATAATGGTTAGAGTGGGTCCAGTCAGATGGGTGCTTGAACCCTGACTCAGTGTTCGAGTATTAGAAAGTACTTAGACATCGATGTAGGAGGGACATGACTGTATCTATGATTGGATGAATGGCTTTTACTTGAAAGGTACCATGTGACATTGACCATTTATAAATAAGATGACTGTGGGTATAAAATGAAAAACATTCCTATTTGTTCACTTCCTGTCTACAAGTCAGAAAAGCATAGATGCCGAATGAACTGAGAAACTAGCAAACACTCTTGTTTTCATGTATTTTACATAAAAAGTTACACAGTCAATAAATGTTTTATTATAAATTTCTGTTATTTGAGAAACAAGTTCATCTTTGTAGGTGTGGTGCTGGTTGGTCTCTGAGTGTCTGAGAAAATGATGTAGTTGGTGTTAAATGATTTCTTATGGATTTGTTGATTAATACTGATCAGTTTTATTGGCCTTTATTACTTACAGGGAACATATGACATAAATCTGAGTCACTGTATCCACAGCTGCTTTCAGTCTCTCATAGCTTCATGTGGTCTTGAGTAGAGTACAGTTATGACTGTGAGCTGATTTGCATCGTCAGCCACAGCAACATGCAGTTATATGCATGTTTCTTCCTTTTTTAAAAACCATGTGGACGGGTATGTTTAATTCTAATCATTACTTTACAGTCATGTATGAACCTTCACAACCAGCTGTTTGATAGTCTATGGAGTCGTTCCTGTCACTTCCTCCCTGTGTCTTATGCAATGTGTTATACCCTGTGTGTCTGTAGACACAGAGAAATCCCAGCAGAACCAACTGGACGAGTCCAGCACCGAGGATGGCTCTCTGAAGAAGAAGCAGCGGCGGCAGAGAACACACTTCACTAGCCAGCAGCTGCAGGAACTGGAGGCCACCTTTCAGAGGAACCGCTACCCTGACATGAGCACCAGAGAGGAGATTGCAGTATGGACCAACCTCACCGAGGCTCGGGTCAGGGTGGGTACATGAGTGCTGTCATGATGGGGACAGGAAAGCCCTGGCTGTATTTTGTTCCAGTATCAGTGATATGTTTAGTAAGAATACAAGGCTGCAGAACATGTTTGCATTTCCCTGCAATAACGTTTGGTGGCCTTTGTTGGCAATGACTGTGTCCCCCAAGTGTGCAAATATTAACCGCTGAAAAACAACAACTTCAATGCCATGGTCAAGCTTTACCAAGTTAAACCTGCTACTTCCAGTGTGCATTCACAGTGACTGCAGCACTGGGTGAAAAATTGTGATCGTCTTAATTTGAATGGCGTCAGCCTGCACAGGAGAAGGCAGAGTACAGAGCTCAGGCAAATCAGATGCAGACATTTCCTCACAGCATTCTGCTGTCCAGCAAGACTATGAGCCAGTCCCACAGATGACTCTGTGATGTGCTACTGTTCATAAACAATAGCGACAGATGGAATCTGGTATATTACTCTGCTTTCACTTCAGGGTGGAATTTCATGTTCTCACATGAAATTATACTAATTTCAGAATATTATTGTTTATTTTGTGCATATCTTTCATCAACTGAAACAAGCCTTTTTAGCTTTGTTGGCTCTTCAGAGTTTGAACCAACTTTCTTCTGATTGGCTGCAGGTGGGAAGGCTTGTGTGCACACAGCACGAGCTGAAAGGACCACATCAGAAATATCTCCCTCACATTGTGCACCTGGCAAAAATTCAAAGGCAGAGAAGTGTGTTGGCAGTCTGGGGGTTTTAATCATATCTGATCTTCATCTGCTCAGGAAAACACTTTACTCTATAATACTGTTTGTAATCTTTAAAATTTATGTTTGTCTGTAAAGCTGGGCCAGAATTTATGATTTAAGCATAACTCAAGAAGGGGATACTTCAGTCTTCTCTGTACACCGTGCTATAAAACGTTGAAATATGTCATTAACAAATCTGCCCTCATTGATGTAACTCTGTGTAATTAGCTAGGTAAAACATTTTGCTCCCTCCACCAAAGCCTGAGTTTGGACAATAAACATAAATGTTAGGACGTGGCCACACCCACTGGTTTGGTCATTGTAGCTATATGAAGCGGGAGGACACGCATTGTGATGGATGATAATACAGTCGCTGGCCTGCCTGACAAGTAATGGATCAAATTAAGGTTGGCTGTAGGAAAGGTCACATAGCACGCACGCTCGGCTGATATTTTAAAAGGACAATAGACCGCACATTGTGTAGTTCCTAACGTCCATCAGTGGAATTTAAAAACTCTCGATGCGGAGCGTTGAAGCAGATTCCTCCATGTTCCAAATATTTCATCTGTCAGTTTGATTCATGTGATTTGTCAGGGAGCTATTGTTAACCATCAAAGCTGGGTAGGCTGTGCCAGTTTTTACTTAAAGCGACTTTAAAGCAAGGCCATGACAGTAATGCTTCCAACTAAAACATGTATTTCAGGATGTTGTGCATGTGGTAACAATCACTGTGGATGTGAAACAAAGTGGTCTTGTGGCACAACCTGCCCTCGGTGTGTGGTAACCATCCAGTATAGTTGTAGGATTTGGTTTTGTCTGCAAAGTTCACAGTAACACTCACAGTCAGATTGAAGCTCTACGCTCTAAATATGTCTGTTCTCAGTCATCCAGGTCATCACAGTCTAAGGAGCCCGGAAAGGAAAAAGAGTCTGGACTTCTTTAAGTTACTCATAGTGCAGCTTAGAGAGCGCTAAAACATTTCAGACTCGTCTGTAACTGTTCACACAAAACAAAAGTTTTACTTTGAAAGGCAAAAAAACACTCTCTGAACTTAAATGTGCTTCATTCTCGTGCAATGAAGCTCTCCTCTCTGCAGGATGAGTAAAATGGTTGACTCTTCAAAAATGTGCAGTCACATGACCAATTTCCTCTATGGTTTCCTAGAAACAGGGCGTGGCACAGATCACCCCACTGTTGATAAGAGAGATTCTGAACTAATCATAAAGAACTTGTAAGTGATGCATTATTGGTTTAGTGTGATCTACACTGACTGTATGTTGAACTGAACACTGACATCAGCAGATTAATAGACTCAATGTGAAATCCACCCCATTAAATGCACTCCCTATCAGGGCATGGCCTGCCTTATACTTTCATGTTCTTGTCATGGCTTGGTGTCAAACTCAAATTAAAAATGTATAACCAAATGTTCAGAGACTAGGACAAATCCAAGGTTGGTTTCAGTGCAGGAGATTTCATTTGGACTGGATGAAACTTATTGACTGTCGGTTGCATATTCAGTGGCCAGTAAGTGGGACTTTAGTCGGGACGTGTGGTAAATTAGTGTTCCAGAGCACCTCATAAGACTAATGGAAGCACGAGTACAGCTGAAGATGAAGGGAACAATATGATGAAATGTTGCATTTAGACCTGATAATGATGCTGGATGAGAAATGTTTGTACAACTCAGTGAATGTTAGTGGATGGCAGGACATTTTGTAAAGAGATTTTGATCCAAAGTATTAGATGTAATGATGATGTAAAGTACTATTTGCTAATACTTACCTTAAATCTATTGCAGATGTTGTTGATTCCTGGACTAAGGAGAGTTAAAACCTAACAGATAAATGAAACTTTTAACCTGCTTGTGCTGTGTAATAGAGTCAAGAGGTCTCTGAGGTCAGCACGTTTGGTCTCTTACTCTAAAGATGAGACTAAATTTGATAAACAGCTCCCAACAGTCAGGAATGCTCTGGGTTTGCTAAACCTGTAAACTAAAGCTGGCAGTTGTTGAGCTGGTTGCTGTTAAACCTGATTATTGTTTGGTATGTTTGGCTTTCTGACAGCTCGGGTCAGTCAGGGGATGCAGTAAAGACGGCCCAGTCTCTGCACTGGTAGATGGTAGATGTGTCAAATAGACGAAACTGGGTCAGAGTTTCTGTAGTGACTATTTTTCAGCCACAGACAAAAATACACTGTGGGCTCAGTACTGCCCTGAGTCTGTAGCTCAGGAGTTGGAGCAGGGCATCTACTAACTGGAAGGTTGGTGGTTTGATTCCTGTCTGCTCCCAGTCTGCATGCCAAATATCCTTGGGCGAGATGCTCTGATGCATCTGAGTGTGAACCTTAGATAGAAAGCGTTTACTTAAAACAATAAAAAGTGCTTGGGTGAATGAGACAAGTCATATAAAGTGCAGCGAGCGCTCAAACAGGGTAACAAAGTGCAATACGGCAACCAGTCCATCACATCAAATGTATCTCACTGTGGTTTCAGAGGGATTGTTGAATTTGTGTAGTTATTTCAGCAAAAGACGCATAAAAGTGATTGTAGAAGAGGTGCTGAATAAACCTGACATTCAGCCTCTTTCAGAAACCTTGAAAATTTTTCAGACTCGAACCTCACAACAGCACTGCTGACGACTCTCACAAGCTTGTGTCCCGACTCTTCTGTTAGTGTAACAACACAGGATTGGGTGATGCACAGCATGTATGTCAGTGGGACAAAGAGGCTGCTCCGTACCAACGCAAAGGTTTAGGAGGATTACAGCAGCAGAAAACATGTGAACATGACAGATATGTGGTTCAGATCACCAGGAAGTAAATATAAAGTGTTTTTCACAGACATGTAGTCACAAAGCTGTGCATCACAAATAAAAACAACAGGAATAATGACAATAAAGTCATAGGAAATTAAAATACAGTTAATGAGATCTAAAAAACAACACACAAAATAAATTTAAACAAAACAAAATAAAGAACAGAATAAAGAAACAAAAATGTTTGTAAATGACTTTGCGTCCATAGAGTCAGGTGAACAAAGTCTTTGTGCTGAAAAGCTCCGTCTCCCCGAGCTTCAAGGACAGAGCGCCTGCAGGGGCGAGAGGGGAATTAATATATATATATATATATATATATATATATATATGTATATATATATATATATATATATATGTATGTATGTATGTATGTATGTATGTAAAAATATTTTAAAAATGAGCCAATGTAAAGAGTATAAAATAAGAGTAATGAAGCACATTACTGATCTGGCAGTGGTATTTTCTATAGCTTGGAGGTGTGACAGAGAAGCGGCTGAATGGGGCATCACAGTAATGTGGGCGCGATATCAGAAATATATGAACAATTTTCTCCAGTTCAGCCGAGGAAACTCGAGCTCACAGTTTAGTGTTGCTTAATGAAAGAAACAGGGATGTGAAATAGAGTTTACATGTCAATCAGAGTGAATCAGATATTACACCAAGTTTTTATATGGATGGTGGAGTCAAACACCATTGTTCTGCAAAGTTTGTCCAGAAACGGAGCTACAGAAGAACTCCTCTCATTTTGAAAAACCCTCAATTTGAATTTTCCACTAAAGCTTTAATCCGATATATATCTTCCAAATATAGGGCCATAAAATCACCAACGTGAAGCTTGCCCTTCCCTGACATTTCTTTCATTGAGATTTCACAATTCAAATAAGTGAATTATGAGTTTTAATAAGCCTTTCCTAATATGACTGTTTGACAGTACACTTACTGTCTGTGATCATCACGTATTTCAGAGACTGTGGGTTCGTACGCACACAATATTACTGAGTATTTGACAGGGGTTAAGAGACAGTTTCTAACTTTTGTCTTTGTTATTGAAATACAATTATGAGTGAAACTGTTAGACGTCAACTTTCAGACAAATTACATCTTCCTGTCTGTGGCGTTTCATGCTGTGTGTTTCTCTACAGTTTAACCTTTTCTACCCTCAACATTACCTGTTGGCTCTGTCATTGCAAATGAAGATCAAAAACTTTTATGTAACTTCCACAAAACAAAAACGAATAAAAGTTTTTTAATCAGAGCTAGTCTTAATTTTATATAGCAGCTAAAATAAGTATTAAAAATGTTACCAGTTTTCTAAATAAATATATTTGTAAATGTGATACTGACATGATGTCAGCAACAACACATCCATCTCCATATCCGCCTCTGTCAGCTAGTCTAAACTGACGGCCTATAAAACATGTCACACAAGAAACATCTCATGATCTCAAGACCTCTGCAGCCTCACTGCTGCAAAACATACTGAGAGCATTGGTTAAAGAAGAATTTCTAAAGTACTGAAGGTGCCAGTGAGCACTGTTGGAGCCATAATCACCATAACCACGTTTATAATGACACAAATTACCACATATTTATGAAACTATTCTTTTTAGTGAGATACAGAGTTCATGCTGTTCTTTATTAAACAAAAGTATGTTATGGAAATATGAAGAGTATGCTGTGCAGCACTGAGAACGCTTACGTGCTGGGGTTGAATAAAAATGTTTGAAAAATCTCAAATTAAAAATATATGAACTTATATTTGTATGATTATACAAACTACGATTCTGAGCCCAGTGCAGACTTTTCAAATGTAATGTTCCCTTCCAAACTGGCAGATGTACAAACAAACATCTGAAAAACATCCAGAATGACCACACACTGATATCTGTGAGTTAGGAGATGTTGAGCATTGTGTATGGTCCTAATTATGATGAGTGATGAATACCTGTGTTTCATGGAATTTTCTGGGTTTATTAATGACGACAGAATAAAACAGTGGTTTGGGGTTACAGTACATATATGTATATGTGTTTCTTTTTTTATAGATGATCCAAAAATGGAACAAATACAGACAAAATGTAAGGTTTTATTCTGAAAAGAAGACAGCTGTAATGACTGTGGAGCTGCAGCTTTCATGAGTAACTGAATGATTTAAACCAGGAGACTGAAGCCAAAAAAGAGAATTCAGAACATGTCCAGCTGTGTTTGTGAAAAAATAACTTTTTGGACGCCGAAACAGTGTCCTTATGCCTCACACTGACCTGTTCATACACACACTGTATGAACTGTAACATATAACTATGCTCTGCTATTTTTGTGCGTCCTAGGTATGGTTCAAGAACCGGCGTGCCAAGTGGAGAAAGCGCGAGAGGAACCAGCAGGCAGAGTTATGCAAAAATGGCTTCGGTGCCCAATTCAATGGACTCATGCAGCCCTACGATGACATGTACACGGGTTATTCCTACAACAACTGGGCCACCAAGAGCCTAGCAGCAAGCAGCCCACTCTCTGCCAAGAGCTTCCCATTCTTTAACTCAATGAATGTAAGCCCCCTGTCATCCCAGCCCATGTTCTCCCCACCCAGCTCAATCCCCTCCATGAACATGGCCTCTAGCATGGTGCCCACAGCAGTAGCTGGAGTTCCTGCTACGAGCCTCAACAACCTGGGCAATCTCAACAACCTCAACAGTCCCTCAGCACTCAACTCGGTAGCAGTGACCGCAGCCACCTGCCCCTACGCCACCACAGCCAGTCCCTACATGTACAGAGACACCTGTAACTCCAGTCTGGCCAGCCTGCGGCTCAAGGCCAAGCAGCACACCAATTTCGCCTATCCAGCAGTGCAGAACCCCGTGTCCAACTTGAGCCCCTGTCAATATGCTGTGGACCGGCCAGTATGAACTAGAAACTCTGAATCGGTCAACCAGCTGTAAACTCACTGCTACCCCACTTCACATCTCCTTAGTTCCATCTGTAATGTGCCCGATGCACAGCAGACTGCCAGCTTGTGTGTTCATGGTACACAATAAGAGTTATCTCCACAACTGACACAACAAATAGACCAGATGGACCACTGCGCTTTGTCGCTGAACTGACCAACTGTTTCAAATGATTTTTAAATATTATTGTTCCTTTTCATTTTTGCCTTCTTTTGAACTGCATGATTAGAATAAATGTAAAAACCAAGGCTAAAGAAAACAAAGATGCTGCAACTGGACTGCTGCTGGCCCACAAAACCCTCTGAGCTGCAGTCTTTGCTGCAAAGACAACTAGAAGATGTATATAGTTGAATTTTTCTGTTTGTTTTGTATGTGAAAAATACATCAAATGTAGTACAGATGACAGGAGCATGTTCTACAAATACAAAGGCCTAGTTTGATGTTCTATGAGCACATTCTTTAAGAACTTTATTGTGAATTCCTCGACCTTTGAAGGATCATAGGTCAAAGGTCGGCTTGGAGGGGTGACAGGAGGTTAGTCCTGAAAAACGAGCACAACCTCAAATTTAAACAAACACACACACACACACACACACACACACATGCACCAGAAGTTTGAAGTAAATATAAAAAGCCATTGAGTATATAGATTTGTGTGGTGTTATACGAAGAAAGTCCATGACTGTAAAAATGTATGTAAGAGTGCAGTTGTTATAACAAAAAACCAAACAAAAAAACAAGCGAGCTTTCTTCCTGGTGTAGCCTGCTTTGTCTCATTCATGAACCAATTAAAGGATCCGATTCTATGAACCATGGAGAGCATCTATCACTCCGTTTCTCTCATTTCAAAGACGTGACATGAGCCAAAACACGCTGTTCTCAAAGCAATGTGCATGATGTGATGGAAACAGACTCACCTCAGCAGCAAGTAGCAGGCTGGAAGAGAGTTCGATGGGAAATAGTGCTCACTGATATGTTTGACCTACAGTGTGAGTGGTGCCCACAGGAGATCCAGTAACGCTGAGAGAATTCACAGAGACGCTGCCAGTATTATATAAAGGCCTTGAGGAGCAGGGTGTCCCAGCAAAGTCAGAAACAAGGAGTTTGCATCAACATTTCCACTGCTGTTCCCTTTATCGGACTCGGACACATTCAGCTTTAAATCACAGGGTGACTTTAACTCGAGTGGGTTTTACATTAGTGAACTTAACACTGAAGCACTGTGAAACTCCCAGAATTAATATGGAGAGTATGAAGAAAATGAAGACACTTAAAAAAAATAATTTAAATAAAAAATAAACAAAAATCTTAATATTCCTTTGATTATGGACCGAGAGGCAATCAAAGAGTTTAAATAAAAATCTCTATGAATATGTTTAGATCTTCTAACACAATCTTTAGCATGTTTTTGTGACACAATACACAAAGTCAGAAGCCATAAACAAAAAGCAACAACCTTTTCAGTGCTTGCTAATTTTCTCTGCATCACTTTTAAAGCAGTTTTTACTCAGAAGCGTTAATTACAAATAAGCTTTGGAACAATGGAGAAAAAGATTTAATGTGAAGCCCAGCACAGCATTGTGGATGTTTGAAGCTTGTTACCAGCTCACGGTTAAGCTAAATCAGGCCTCATAAACCAGGGTGGGGCTGAAAAACAAGATGTTAGAGGGGCAAATATTTCTTCTTATTGATATTTAAACACTTATTGAATTACCAATGGCTGAACTTAATGCACTCGTTCTTGTTTTCTCTTGATTTATTTCTATATATTAAAATTATATATATAGCTATGTATTTATTAGATTTCATTACAAATGTCATTTATTAGACCACCTGTAAGAAGAAGAAAAGAAAAATATTTTAGAAATCTGTCAAAGGCTAAAATAACTGGTTTCACACCTGGCACATTGGAGTTCTCTGAGAAGTCAGAAATTAATCAAGCCTAATATTCAACTACTCATACTTTTCTTTTCAGCAATACAAGTAAATATGTGTAATTTTGGCATCTTAATCAAAAGTAAATAAAATAAAATAGGAATTTTTTTCAGCTTTGTTGAAAAACAGTACATTTGAAAATTAAAGGATGCCAATAATTAGAATTACAAATATTATATTTTGAAATCTAATTCCACATTTTGCAAACACTTGCAGGTGGATTAACCATCACACAAACAAAAACAATGATTTGGGTCATACTCTTAATTTAAGGCAGCTGTCCTAGAAACCTTTAATTGGGTGGGGGTGTAATTAACTTATTAAGCCCTTTATGTCCACAATTACATTACAGCCCTGTAAAATTAATAGAATTATTTTACTTCTCAGTCTGAATGAGATGCTTAATCTTGTTTTTAAGATGAAATATTAAATCCTATAATAATAAAATCAAATAGCAGCCGGACATTCTCGAGTGGAGCTACTGATCGCAGGACCTTTCATCAGATACTGATTGTTGTGTGAGTGTTTTTTAAGATCTGTTATAATGATTAATAATCCAGTAATATTCTTCATACAGCTGAAGATTCACATTTGCATAAGCTTCTATATAAACTTATATTCACCAGAAATATGAATATTTAAAAACGGGCCAAATCAACCACATCTAAAGAACAGTAATGACTATATCACGCTGAATGTTTAAGCTGTAGATTAAGGGTATTTATTTTCTGAGTGCACACAGAGAAACATGTGCTGCTCTATTCAACAGACCCTCAGAGACAAAGCAGCACTGTCAGATTGTAAAATAAGGAGCGCTCAAATTAACCTGCTGATCCAGCTGCAGCTGGTCTCCTGGTGGCCTCCTCACAGACCTGTTTTGTGGAGTGAAGAGAAACGGTCACAGTATGTGCTCTTGACGGCCACACCACAATAAAGAATCAATACTCCACCGGAGGGTTTATAGGTCCCTGATGTTTACTCACAGACCCACAGAAAGAGAGGAGAGGGCACAGAGCATGGTCTGGAAAAAATACAGAAGGAAGGAAGTTCTAACAATTACCTCAGAGAGTAGGGGAGAAGAACAAACTAACAGGGAGGAGTTAGCGCTAGAAATAGATTCAGCCATCCTCTACTTTTGCTTTAACCTAATATTTCATAAATGTTTTTAAAATAATCCCGACACCTCAGAGGAAGTTTGGGATTATGCTTTAATAAATGACGCATTGATTACTTTTAACATATGAGCTTTAGATGATTATGTTTCAAATAGAACAATATAGATTTGATATATGTACAACACTGATGAAGACGTAATCTAATGTTTATAATATTATTATTTACATTATAATCACTACTATATTACTTGTTTTAAAAAGCATAATTTTAAAATAGAATTAGACAGGCGGCGTGGCATAAATGACACGTCTGGAGACTGAGTTTATGAGTCAAAAATATTAATTAGAACATATTAAGATGGCGACCCATGACACTATTGGTGGGACTCATGCATTATGGGAGTGCTGCTAAAACTCTTTGTGTGTGTCTTTAAGATTCATCCATCCATCCACCCATTTTCTTGCTCTTTCCATTTTCTTCAACCCAGGAAGGCGCAGTGCAGCCAGTGCAGGTCTGACACAAATGATGGGTTAGGGTTAGGGTTAACGATACACCAGGAGCAGGAGTGGTGGTGCATTATGTGCAGCTAAAGAAGCTGCAGGCCTAGACAAGTGCCAGATGCAGGCGCTAGAGCAGCTGGTCCCTCAGTCTGGATCCTTTCCAGTGCTGCGCTTCTCAAGCCCGATAGTGACACTGCAGTGAATCGGGAGGAGGATGATACCCAGGTGTTCCTGGAGATGATGCAGGAGACAGCAGATGCATGGTCACTGCGGTTGTTGCTGCTTTCGGGGGAAGCACAGCTGTCCATTAGGTATTTATGGACTCGCTGGGCGTCTGCAACACCAGGATGGAGGGGTATGATTGCCCCTTTTGCATTTGTCATCCACGTCTGAAATTGGCCATCCACAAGCAATTTGAGGAGGAACTCTCCAGTGAGACAGCCCAGTGGACCCACTGCCATCAGCAGCCAAGCCTGGAGGCGGCAGTCACACTGCAGAGTATCACCTGGTGGCACCGGTCCCTGCCCCGAGGAGGAGGCTCCTCAGCTCCACTCCTGCTTTGTTGATTGTGGAGCAATCTGTCTCTGCTGTTTCTCCAGATGCTGCTGTTGCTGGTTCCCGCAGATAACAGTGTCGCTCTTGACTTGCAGGGAGCCATGCAAATGCTGAGGCAGGAGTGCTGGAGGTTCACGCGGCTGGGACACCTAGGTTAGGAGTGCCCTCTGATGGAAGTGGGACAGGTGTTCTGTGTCACCGGTGGGGGCCTTCTTGGGAGGCCTGTTGGCTCCAGCATTTCTCTCTATGGGAGATTTCCCACTAGAGTATTCTTGAGATGATACTCTATGCTCAGCCTTTGACCAGGTGATGACCACAGGCTAATGAAATGATAGTCAAATGATAGTCAAATGGTATGCCCTCATGTAGCGCTGACCACCCAGACTTTGTGATGTGAGAGACGGACTGAACCGTGACACTCGCACAGAAGAGGAGCACACAGACAGTTTTTGGTATTTTCCAGGTGGCTCATTAAAACCCCGTGGTGGGGCATTTGAGATATGACAAAACTCTGGAGTGAATAATGGACTGATTTTATTGGCCGGGTACCTGACAGAACGCGCACCAATGATGTGCATCCTGCCTGCACTGTCAGCTGCTGATTATTTCTGGTGGATTATGGACACAGTATCATGAAGCGGAGCCAGAATTTCTGCAAAGAGTGTGTTTCATTTCTGCTAGTGCTGTTTCTGGTTATCTCCAAGTCAGCAAAGATACTGACTGACCAGGCACATCGTTCATGTCTCGCACACTGAAAAAGCTGTATGAAATACTGGGCATTAAATCTGCTACCACCCTCAGACTGACGGGTTGGTGGAGCGGCTGAAGAAGAGTTTAACATCCATGACTCCTTAGTTAATTCACGAGGATGAACACAATTGGGATCCCTGGTCAGACACTCTGTGTGCAGTGTGGGAGGTTCCCCAGGGCTCCAAAGGATGTTTTCCAGTTGAGTTACTGTCCAGCAGGAAGCCGCGGGTGCAGAGGTAGACCTTATTAAAGAAAACTGGGAGGATGGTTCAGGCCTGGTTTAGAATGAAATCCAATATGTCCTGGACCACACTTTGTTCCAGGCTCAGGAAGGTCAGCAGCACCTGAACAACAGAGAGGTTAGGCTCATACAATTTTCACCAGGAGACAAAGTGCATATATTGCTCTTTTTATCCAGTTCAAAGTTACTCGCAAAGTGGAAAGGACCTGTCTTGGTCAAATGGTGAGTGAGGGATGCTGGCTATGAAGTGATGCAGTCAGACAGGAGAGGAGCCACACAGATATACCACCTCAACCTCCACCACCTGTGGGGAGTCTGGTTTCTGGTTTAGGTGCCAAATGATCTCACCCCAGCTCAGAAAGCAGATGTTGCTGTACTGCAACAGTGCTTTGCGCATGTGTTCTCCCCCCTGCCTAGTCACAACACTCTCACAGAGCAACATGTTGAAACACATCCCTATAGGTTAGCTGAACACAAGAGGCAAATAGTTGAGAAGGAGGTGACTGCTATGCTGGAGATGGGTGTAATAGAGAAGTTCCACAGTGCCTGGTGCAGCCCCATAGTTCTTGTATTGAAGAAAGAAGGGTCTGTATGGTTCTGTGGGGACTAGGTGGCCAAGGTGAATGAGATGTCACAGCCTGATGCTGCGTGCTGGGTGGATGTTGCCCCCCAGTCCATGACACCTGGGCATAGCATGTGCACCGGATGGTCACAGTCCAACATGGCCAACCCCACCTCCAGATTGTGCCTCGCTTCACGGAGCTGATCAACCTCTTATCCAACCTCAGGTTAAGGTGACCCAGATCTGATCCAGTAGACAGAGCAGTGCCAGGCAGCATTTGACATAGGGGGTCATATGATTGTTGGGTTTTTCTCTGTATTTATTATTGTGCTATCTACTGTACAATATAAAGCACCTTGAGGCGACTTTTGTTGTGATTTGGCGCTATATAAATAAAATTGAATAAAATTGAATTGAATTGAATTGAATTGACAGGGTGAAAAATGTTTTCTGTGGGGAACCCCAACCCCACACCACTAACTTTTCCTTCAGCTTTTATTCTGCAGATGGATGCCGTGAAGAGAGGGTTTGTCCCAACAGGTAAGGGTGAGCTCCCTGTTGTGGACATCAACTGTCTGAGAGAGAGGCCAGATTTAGCACAGTGGAGAAGGAGTGTCTGCCAATCCTACGCCCATCCACCCGCTGTTCACACAATGCACTGCTACACCACCACATGAAGGATGCCACCACCCGGATCAGCCGGTGGTAACTGGGTGATCCGGGTGGTCCATAGGCCGGAGGCACAGATAGTGATGCCTGATTTCCTCTCCTGCTCACAGAGGAGGAGTAGGCTGAGCAGAGAGCTCCCCAGCCCCAGTTGGTTGGTGGATATATGTTGCAGGGATGTGCTGGTGTACAGCCGAACCAGTTACCCAAGGTGACATCAGTGATGATTGTGATGTTTGTCCAAAGACTAACATCAAGAGATGTTTATCTACAAACTTTATTTTGGAGAATCCAGTGGCTAGCAGGAACAGACTGGTTGAAAACCAGTAAGGTCATCTGAAAGATTAATTGACACAGTGGGTCAGTAAAGTGATGCAGTTTTTGCAGGTTTGAGGAGAGTGCAGTGTGTCAGCATGCTATGGTAGATGCATTGTCTTAGAGAAGGTGGACTGAATGAAAGCAAAGAATGTGACAAATATAATTAGGATTCAAGCAGAAAAGCAGTTCACATAATTACTGTTGAAATCACAGAGTAAATCAACAGACTCGGGTTACTGTTTGTTCCTGGGAGGGGATTAGAAAAAAATGAGAAGTGCCTGGGTGGGGCAAGGTTTTAAAGTTGTTAACTAAACAAAGAGACTTTTTGTGATGGTTTTTATTACCTCGTTGTTAACCTTTTTAAAGTGGAGAACATCTCAGCTGTTAATTGCCAGCAGTAATTTGGAAAAAGGTGCATGTAAAGATGAATAAGTTCATCACACAACTCTGTTAGGGCTTGAGCACCACAGTGACACTATTCTATCTGCTCCAGTTATTACTACAAGGGCTGGAACATCAACAGCATGAAGGCCATATTGTAACTGCTCCATTTATTATTATTTTGTCAAATGAATCACTGTTTTCAGTCCCTAAATATGTTAGGAAACACATGACATTTTGCACAC
Organism: Oreochromis niloticus; assembly: GCF_001858045.2. Classification (NCBI taxonomy): domain Eukaryota; kingdom Metazoa; phylum Chordata; class Actinopteri; order Cichliformes; family Cichlidae; genus Oreochromis; species Oreochromis niloticus. The sequence continues at coordinate 33,218,546 of NC_031978.2, read as the reverse complement.
GCTTCAGGTCTGGTGGAAGTGTAAGTATTTTATTGTTCTTGGACATGTACAGTTGCAAATGGCTCTAAGTGAAGTTATAGCAGTATTAGTACTAGTTTGAGCATCAGCTGACGATTCCCATGTAAATAAAATTCCATATACATGGAATTTTCCTTGACGGTTTGATATATGATATACAGCAGTGTGGACAGAAAGCAAGAGAGAAAAGAACACGACACGCTGGGTTTCTGCTGCATCTGTAACAAAATACACCTAACAAGCATACGTGTGTGTGTGTATGTGTGTCTGTGTGAGAGAGAGTGAGAAAGGTGGCCGAGGATCCTGGATCCTGGACCCAAGGCCCCCCCCGACACCCGGCAGAGTCTGGCCTAAGCCACCCCAGACCACAACTCCCACAGGAGCTGGCCAGTTGCTATGCCAAAATGCCCAGTCAGAGCGCCCAAGCAGCAGCAACGACAAGTGGGGAGCGACGGGGAGGGAATCCCCCCACCCTCAATGACAATATGCAAGGGCCAAGGCTCAGCAAGCCCCAGACATACGTCTAGCCTCATGCATGTGCACAGAAACTACACAATGACACACATCCGTCCACACACTCCCCCCCCCCCCCCGACACTTCCGCCCACCAGAGTCAGCAGCAACCATGGGATGCAGTCAACCCGCCCCCAGATCACCAGCCAGTATTCAAGGTTTCCGCCTTTTCGTGCCATGGTGGTAAACTTTCTTTTTCCTGACAGAAATCTGGATTGTTCCAAATGGATGTTGGTTTACATGGGATAAGTGAAGATGTTGTTATTTTAAAAAATCGCCACCAGCCTCTCAGAGGTGTTTATATTAGGATGCTTAATACTGGTGCTTATGAGAGCGAGATGAGAGATTTTTACTTTTGCACAGGGTTCTTGTTCTAAATCCAGCCACGGCTCTAGAATAAGAACTCCAGCTTGATTTGATCCATTCTGAAACATACAGCAAACTGCTGGATAAGAAACAGTCATAAAACTGTGGTAGTTCTACACCACCATTGTGTTTTTGTCTTTGGTAGAGTTTTCAGACTTAGTCGTGATGGTTAATTTTTCCATAAAACTTTTGAGATGGTTGAGTCTAGTGACTCAAGCTAGACAGTAGAGGGTTTATTAGGAATTAGTGAGAACAGTTTATTTTAATTGTGAGTGTTGTAGGGAAAGTACTCCAATGTGTGAGATCATTTTCTACTGATTTTAGTAGAGCAATATGGTTCAATCATATGGTCTGAGCATCTGGCAGAGAAATTATACCTAAGTATCTAATGTTACCCGACTGTAGTTGAGATGTTCTGAAATGTGCCATTCAGAGGCAGAACTGTTGATTTCCTCCAGGTAACAGAGCAGTCTGACATGGATGAGAAAGTATCTGTGAGAATGATTATCTTCAGAAGAGAGGTTTGGGAGTTGCACACAGGCTAATCTTATGGACTGAGAGTTCAGTTTGAATTCCTTTAACATCTACATTTTGTTTGCAAAAGTTCCAGTTTACCCAGTCAAATGCTTTCTCTGCATCTATAGATACAGCTGTTTCTACTCTGATGATGGTGGAATAATCTGTGTATTATTGGCTCAGTGTCTAACTTTGATAAAACCTGTTTCATTAGGATGTATTACGAATGGAGTGATATTTTTCATCAATTCAATTAAATCAGATTAAATTCAGTTTTATTTCTATAGGGCCAGTTACAACAACAGTTGCCTCAGGGCGCTTTATATTGTAAAGTAAAGACCATACAATAATACGATCCTCTCCATGTTTCTAAAGTGGCGATCCCTTTAAAGTCTCTGGTTTCATTTTTGCTTTGTGTTCATACCTAAACACTAAGAGTAAGATCGCATGTATGTTGGTGTGTGGGACTGTAGCCCCAGGTCTATATTGTTAAATGGTAATTATGAGAGAATGTGTCTCAGGTCATTTCACAGAGAAATGTAACAAAGTACTTCCTCCTGGGAGTAATTAAGTAAGGTATTGCATTACCTTCAAGGTATTAGTAAGTACCTAACTCAAAAGTGTTCTGTGTAATACATTACTCTTTTTGAGGAATGACGCCAACGCTGATCACAACAAAGTGCAGAAATACCAACACCCACAAACATTTGACCTACAGCATGTAATCAGTTTGCAGAAATGTGATGTCTTTGATATGCTGCTTAGAGATGGTGGTGACTCTCAAACTGGAACCAATAACAATTAATAAGGGATTGATAAGGAACTAAATCAATAATGGAATCGTAAGCGCTAAATCCTTATCCATTCCCATCTTTAGCCCTAACTATATGCTTTGTCAAAAAGGTGTCTGGCTCCTGAATCCAAACTGGAAGCTGGTTCCACAGAAGAGGGGCCTGAAAACTGAAGGCTCTGCCTCCCATTCTACTTTTAAATACTCTAGGGACAACAAGTAAGCCTGCAGAGCGAGAGCGAAGTGCTCTAATAGGGTGATATGGTACTACAAGGTCATTAAGATAAGATGGGGCATGATTATTTAAGACCTTGTATGTGAGGAGCAGGATTTTGAATTCTGGAATTTACAGGGAGCCAATGAAGGGAAGCCAAAACAGGAGAAATCTGCTCTCTCTTTCTAGTCCCTGTCAGGACTCTTGCTGCAGCATTTTGGATTAACTGATGACTTTTCAGGGAGTTTTTTGGACATCCGGGTTAATAGTGAATTACAGTAGTCCAGCCTGGAAGTAATAAATGCATGAACTAGTTTTTCAGCATCACTCTGAGACAGGATATTTCTAACTTTAGAGATGTTGCACAAATGGAAGAAAGCAGTCTTACATATTTGTTTAATATGTGCGTTGAAGGACATGTCCTGGTCAAAAATGACTCCAAGGTTCCTCACAGTGTTACTGGAGGCCAAGGTAATGCCATCCAGAGTAAGAATCTGCTTAGATACCATATTTCTAAGATTTTCAGGGCCGAGTACAATAACCTCAGTTTGATCTGAATTAAGAAGCAGAAAGTTAGCGGCCATCCAGGTCTTTATGTCTTTAAGACATTCCTGCAGTTTAAGTAATAGAGCTGGGTGTCATCTGCATAGCAGTGAAAATGTATGCTATGTCTTCTAATGATGCTGCCTAAGGGAAGCATGTATAATGTAAATAGAATTGGTCCTAGCACTGAACCCTGTGGAACTCCATAACTGACCTTAGTGTGTGAAGAGGACTCTCCATTTACATGTACAAATTGGAGTCAGAACGAGAGCAAGAGAGAGAGCTGCCTGCAGAAGTGAATGATCCAGAACTGGAAGTTAAAGAAACAAGACTTTGTGGGATTTGGGGTTAGTCTCAGCCTCTCTCTCTCTTAGGCAGATGTCAGTTTGAAAAGAGAGAGACATAGTCCTCAAGAGAGGTAGGTTTGTCTTGTGATGCCACTTGATCTTTCATTTAGTCATTCAAGGCTTTAAAACAAAAATCCTGTAATGAACAAGCGGGCCAGCTGGCCTCTGTAGCCATGATGTGAAAGTGAACAACAAGGTCTGCCACACTAAGATTCCCCTGATGCAGATTCAGTAACTTCTTAGCTGAGCTGCCCTCACAGAGGGTCTCAGAGGGTGAGTGAAGGTCTTCATCAGGTCATTCAGAAACTGAGAAGGAAAAAATGTAGCAAAACGTGAAAAACTTTGGCCCATGCCAACGCTCCTCCCCTCAGCACACTGACAACATAGGAGAGTTTAGCAGCATCATCTGGGAAAAAGCGAGGCAATGAGCCGAACACCAATGAGTTTTGTAATAAAAAGCCACCACAGCAACACAATGCACTGGGAAAAGGCTCCAGTGCTGCTGAAACTGTGTATCGGATCACGGGTGAGGGAGGCGTAGGATTGGCTGAGCAACCGGCTTAGGAGCAAAGGAGCAAGTGTGATCCGTGGAGGGGAGACAGCCGAGTGGGACCTTCAACGGTCCCAGAAAGGATCTCCTGAGAGAATCTGCACCAGTTAGTCACTAATGGATTTATAATGCTGTACTAACAATTGCAGGGACTGCTCATGTTCGCCGATTATGACGCCCTGCTTTGAAATAGCAGTTCTGACTGTACTGTCATGGGCCGTGAGTCCGATACGTGGGCAGGACCCAAAAGCAGAACCAATGAACAACAAATTAATTAATTGAACAACGTTTTATTTGTCTCAGGGGGTACACTGGGGTAGTGGGCTGAGGTGAGAGTCTCATGCATCACTGGAAACCGAGGAAGAGAGCAGTTAGTGGAGGGACAGAGAATAACAGCCTAGTGACAGAGAAGAATGGAGAAGGTGCTTCTCGGGTTGGGAGAAGTGAGGCCTTGGGGAGGCAGGTAAGGGAAGTAATGGTTCTAAATTAGGACGCAGAGAGCACAAGAAGACACAAATTTAGCACAGGGACAATTCCAAAATTCAAGAGTACATGAGTCAAGTTACCACCAAGGATAGTAGATGGTCTGGCAGAGAGTGGAAGTCAGCGCTGGTCTTAAACACTGGATGGCTGATTGCTGTTTGAAGGCTTGCAGGTTGCCACAGGACGTGAGAAATGGAAACCATGCCCCGATGGATGGCAGCGCCACAGTGGAAAAAGCTCTTAACACACAGACCATGACAGATCACTGTGTACACAGAGTTGAGCTATGTGTTTCAGTCTTCATATAAAACTATGGAGATTGTTTTTCACATCACTTTTCACACTACATGTATTATAGCTGAAGCCAGCGTTGTGTCATGCTGGAGACAAAAATGGGTGTGTACTGCACCATGTTTGAGGTTGAAGCTGAACTTGGAGAAGAGCTAAATTTGTAATGGAGGCTCAGTGAAGCAGGAGCTGGCAAATCTTGTATTAACAGGACAGGAATGATTTAGGGCTTTCAGAAAACCTATTGTTCATATGCCAGGTGGTGGAAAGTTTAAAAACACACACAAACAAACAGACAATACGTTACCACACTTTCTTTTATCTTTCATCACATCTGCCTACAGTTTGTCTTCTCTCCTGTGACCTTGTATTCTGTCTCCTCTCCTTTGTCTCCTCCCCCTTTGTGCCCTGAAGGCACGGGTCAGCCTGTGGTCCTGTTCTTCCTCCAACTGTAATACATTAGGAGGATTAACATTCCTACAGTAAGCCTTTGCAGTGCCGATCCGACCGATCTAGCTTTTCTGTTCTCTTCTCCAGCCCCTCCAGCTTATGCTGTCTTGCATGTAATTTCCTGTTTGCCTTAAAACTCCCCCTGCCATCCTGATCATGGACTCCAATATGCATGCCATGCACACAGTTTGAAGAGATGTTGTGAGTTTGTGTTGCAGACACATTGTCAGCTTATGGCACGGGTCCTCCTCACTTTCACTTTATTCTTCTTCTTTAACATTGTCACTATTCATGCTCTATCTCCTGTAATCAGTAGATATGTTGAACATAACATGACGATTATTCTTTTTATTGTTGTGATAAACCACTGGGCTTATGTCACTTACTTTTTATTCCAAAATACTGCTGTAAAGAAAGTCACACAAAAAGAAATTGACAACATTGACACAACAGTAGTGTTAATCTACATCTGTACAACAGCTGCATTTAATGAGAAAACAATAACCTATTTTACTGATTCTCTTCAAAGGCTGTAGCTCTTAATTCTAAGCCCACTGTCTCCTGTTAACATAGCTTTATTGTATCGTACCTTTCATCAGTGAAAAAATGCTTTTGTAGAAAACTGCAGAGGATCAATATGATAAATATTAAGTAAAAAATAAATATGCCTTTTAAGAACCTGAAATGCTACTTAATAATGATACTATATTTGTCTATATACAAAGATACTTGGTTTGGAGAGCTTCCATGTTTGTAACCGGCTTCACTGAATATCTATTTTTAGGTTTATGAACTAAAACTATGAGGTTATTTTTAGGAAAAGTGCAGGCTTTGGGTTTAAATAATCCTATGCAATTATGATTGGAAAAATGCTGTATGTGTGTGTGCAAATAACGCACACACATACACACACACAAACACACTGACTGGAGACTAGCCTGGTATAAAACCAGTCCCAGGCACCTCTAATTGGGCGATATTTATCCAGGAGCCCAGGAGAGCAGAGTGCATACAGGGCTGTTTTCACAAGGGATTAACCCAGGTCCAAATCCAAACACTCTTCACAGAGAAAAACCCCAACAGTCTCATTGCATTATCTGGCAAAGCCTGGCCCAAATCTGACCACTCTTATTTATCTCATTGTTTTGGAGCAGCAGGTCTGCTGGAAGGTGACAGAGCTTTAAAGGCACTACAGACATTAAGTTATACAAAACATGTCTTTATGTAGAGACTGCAGTTTTGACAAACCCCTCAGTGATTATAGACAATCAGAGTCGATATCTATCAAGTCCTTTTACTAACAGTTAAGATAGGAAAGATCTGATATGACAGTTTTCAACACAGTGTGTATAGTACCAATTAGTTGGGACAGGCTTTCTCTCTCCTGTTCAGAAATAATGACAATCACAATAAGATGCTGGTTATGAGTGATATACAAATCAGTTTTTTAAAGAGTAAATGTATTTTTTTTTGTTCACTGCAGCAGAACACAGCAAATAGTTTGTATTAAATAGTGCCCTTGTGGTCATGATGAGTCAGATTAGACTCTGGTAGATGGGATCTACTTGCTCCTGAAGTTTTCACTCAACACGTGGTCAGTTGTGGGCATCTTCCAGATGTCCTGTTGTTTGTTGTCTCATCCTGGATGGTGGTTGTGATTCACTAGTCCTCAGCCTAGCGTACAATCTCAGTGTGCTGGATTTGGGTGAAACCCTCCATGCATGGTAAGGAGCTTTCTTGTCTTTATGTCAGTGGCTTCTATGTCTTTGGCCAGATTATTATCCCTGCACCGGCAGGGTGTACATGCAGCCTCTTCATGGTTCCCATTTGCCTGTGGGATTCCCAGGTACTTGTAGCTGTCTTCAATGTCTGCAATGTTGCCGACCCGCTCAGTTAATTCAATTCAATTCAATTTTATTTATATAGCGCCAAATCACAACAGAAGTGGCCTCAAGGCGCTTCATAGGTACAGAGAAAAACCCAACAATCATACGACCCGCTATGAGCAGTTACTATATTTATACCAGTAATTATCCCTAGAACAGCAAAGACTCCACAGAGGGACTGACTGAGTAGTGCTCTCCATGACAACAAATAAATTGGGTCCCCAGAACAAAACTGTTCACACCAGGCTTCCCAGGCAAACCCATGAGATCAGGATGGAAAGACGTGGAACAAAATAATAATCCCAGGAGGGCAATAGTCCAGAAACCTGTCTTTCTGGTCATTTGCCGAGACCCAGTAAAAGTGTCCAGAGAGAAAATGTCTACAGACCCTACATTTAGAGAAAAACCCAACAATCATATGAGCAAGCACTTTGGCGACAGTGGGAAGGAAAAACTCCCTTTTAACAGGAAGAAACCTCCGGCAGAACCAGGCTCAGGGAGGGGCGGGGCCATCTGCTGCGACCGGTTGGGGTGAGAGAAGGAAGACAGGATAAAGACATGCTGTGGAAGAGAGACAGAGGTTAATAACAGATATGATTCAATGCAGAGAGGTCTATTAACACATAGTGAGTGAGAAAGGTGACTGGAAAGGAAAAACTCAATGCATCATGGGAATCCCCGGCAGCCTACGTCTATTGCAGCATAACTAAGGGAGGATTCAGGGTCACCTGGTCCAGCCCTAACTATATGCTTTAGCAAAAAGGAAAGTTTTAAGCCTAATCTTGAAAGTAGAGATAGTGTCTGTCTCCTGAATCCAAACTGGAAGCTGGTTCCACAGAAGAGGGGCCTGAAAACTGAAGGCTCTGCCTCCCATTCTACTTTTAAATACTCTAGGAACAACAAGTAGGCCTGCAGAGCGAGAGCGAAGTGCTCTAATAGGGTGATATGGTATGAAGCGAGATCGATCAACTGTAGACCAGACAACAAACGACGGAGGCCCAGAAAAGTACAATCAAACGATGAGTTTATTGACAACGGAGAACAACCGTCAGCATATGGCTTATTTGCTCTGACAGAAATACACTGAGTTCTGGTTTTATAGCATAGAGGATCACACCCCCACATACACGTCAATACAGGTCAAAAATACATTATGTCCAGTCATTGTTTACAGACAAGGGTACATCTTGTACATCTCTAATAACTATGAACAGACATATAACTTCTCTTTTTGATAACACCTTCCTTTTAAGGTAATAACTTCAAGCTTCAGGGCCTCTAAGGGCTAATAATGGACCCTCGTCCTCAATCACTAAGTAGACAGAATTGCAGCAGGTCTCAAAGAAAAGCAGAAGACACTTGGGCCTTCGCTCAGGCCTGCTAGATTTATGTGTATTGTAAGCATGCATGCAATTAACCTGCTATGTTCTCATCTTCCCTCAACATGTATCACCTGGACACTCTCACCAGTGAAGCTTAAAACCCTCTTGGATAGAACATTAACTCTAAACAAGCACAGTTATGCATTGTGTATAGAATGAACTCAACCTGTGAATAGAATGAATGTGATGACAAACATATTCAATGCAATATGAACCCTGTAAACAATATTACTGATAAAAATAATACTGTAGAACATGTTATTAATGCATTTATCATAAGGCAGATTATATGGCAGCAATAAAAGAATCTCTAAATCCCAACAGGTACTACAAGGTCGTTAAGATAAGATGGGGCCTGATTATTTAAGACCTTGTATGTGAGGAGCAGGATTTTGAATTCAATTCTGGATTTAAAAGGAAGCCAATGAAGGGAAGCCAAAACAGGAGAAATCTGCTCTCTCTTTCTAGTCCCTGTCAGGACTCTTGCTGCAGCATTTTGGATTAGCTGAAGGCTTTTCAGGGAGTTTTTAGGACATCCTGATAATAATGAATTACAGTAGTCCAGCCTGGAAGTAATAAATGCATGAACTAGTTTTTCAGCATCACTCTGAGACAGGATATTTCTAATTTTAGAGATGTTGCACAAATGGAAGAAAGCAATCTTACATATTTGTTTAATATGTGCATTGAAGGACATGTCCTGGTCAAAAATGACTCCAAGGTTCCTCACAGCATTACTGGAGGCCAAGGTAATGCCATCCAGAGTAAGAATCTGCTTAGATACCATATTTCTAAGATTTTCAGGGCCGAGTACAATAACCTCAGTTTGATCTGAATTAAGAAGCAGAAAGTTAGCGGCCATCCAGGTCTTTATGTCTTTAAGACATTCCTGCAGTTTAAGTAATTGGTGTGTGATACCTGGCTTCATGGACAGATAGAGCTGGGTGTCATCTGCATAGCAGTGAAAATGTATGCTATGTCTTCTAATGATGCTGCCTAAGGGAAGCATGTATAATGTAAACAGAATTGGTCCTAGCACTGAACCCTGTGGAACTCCATAATTGACCTTAGTGGGTGAAGAGGACTCTCCATTTACATGTACAAATTGGAGTCTATTAGATAGATATGATATAAACCACTGCAGTACAGTACCTGTAATACCTACAGCATGTTCTAATCGCTCTAATAGGATATTATGGTCAACAGTATCGAACGCAGCACTGAGGTCTAGCAGGACAAGCACAGAGATGAGTCCACTTTCAGAGGCCATAAGAAGATCATTTGTAACCTTCACTAAAGCTGTTTCTATGCTGTGATGAGCTCTGAAACCTGACTGAAACGCTTCAAATAAGCCATTCCTCTGCAGATGATCTGTTAGCTGTTTGACAACTACTCTTTCAAGGATGTTTGATATGAAAGGAAGGTTGGAGATTGGCCTATAATTAGCTAAGACAGCTGGGTCTAGAGATGGTTTTTAAGTAAAGGTTTAACTACAGCCAGCTTGAAGGCCTGTGGTACATAGCCAATTATTAGAGATAGGTTGATCATATTTAAGATCGAAGAATTAATTAATGGCAGGACTTCTTTGAGCAGTTTTGTAGGAATGGGGTCTAAAAGACACGTTGATGGTTTGGAGGAAGTAATTATTGAAGTTAACTCAGAAAGATCAATTGGAGAAAAAGAGTCTAACTTAACATCGATGGTACTAAAAGTAGCTGTAGATAATGTTACATCTGTGGGATGATTATTGGTAATTTTTTCTCTAATGATAAGAAATTTATTTGTGAAAAGTTCATGAAGTCATTACTAGTTAACGTTAAAGGGATTGTTGGCTCAGTAGAGCTCTGACTGTTTGTCAGCCTGGCTACAGTGCTGAAGAGAAACCTGGGGTTGTTCTTATTTTCTTCAATCAGTGATGAATAGTAAGATGTTCTGGCTTTGCGGAGGGCTTTCTTATAAATCAGCAAACTATTTCTCCAGGCTAAATGATGATCCTCTAAATTTGTAACACGCCATTTCCTCTCCAGCTTACGAGTTATCTGCTTTAGGCTACGTGTTTGAGAATTATACCACAGAGTCAGGTACTTCTGATTTGAGGCCTTAGTTTTCACAGGAGCTACAGTATCCAGAGTCGTACTTAGTGAGGAGGTAAAATTATTAACAAGATAATCGACCTCTGTTGGAGTAGCGTTCAGGTAGCTGCTCTGCTCTATGTTGGTACAGGGCATTGAAGATGATAACAGTGGGTGGATTATATTCTTAAACTTAGTTACAGCACTTTCAGAAAGACATCTACTGTGATAAAGTCTACTCTCCACTGCTGTGTAATCAATTATTGTAAATGTTATCAGGAAATGATCAGACAGGAGAGGGTTTTAATCAATCAATCAATCAATCAATCAATCTTTATTTATAAAGCACTTTTCATACAAACTGTAACACAAAGTGCTTTACATGGTTAAAAGCAGCCCACCCCACCCTCCCACTCATTCCCCACACTGTCATTAACAGAAGCGGTCATGATACACACATTACCCCCCCCCCCCCCCAAACACACACACACACACACACACACACACACATACACACACACACACACCTAAAGAGTAAAATTGGGCTGGGTACGCATTAGCCAAGTGAGGAAACACTATCGCAGGGAGCTGTCTGCACCGGGAGCCGATCACAGACCGCAGCCTCCAGGCTGGGCACACAGCAGGAGGGAGGCAAAGAAGCCCCCCAGCCAGGCTGAGAGGAACCACAGAGCCCCAGCAGCCACGGTCGATCACAGCCCCGGTGCAGAGAGCCCCCTCCGAGGAAACACTGGAGATATGACCTAATAAGAATATAAACAGGATAAAAAGATAAAATAAATAAGAGTGGGATATAATATAAATATAAGTATAAACAGAGTAAGAAGATAAAAAAATGAATAAGAATACAATCAATAGGTATTAGATAAAACTAAATGAATAATATAAATAGAATAGCAGGATAGAATAAATAAGCATAAAATAAATAAACGTTAGGTAAAAGCTAAATTAAAAAGGTGGGTCTTGAGCCTGTTTTTAAAAACATGAACGCTCTCTGCGGCCCTGAGCTCCTCCGGCAGGCTGTTCCACAGTCGAGGACCATACCACTGAAAAGCTGCCTCTCCGTGAGTATGTGTCCTGACTTTAGGGACAATCAAAAGGCCAGTACCAGAGGACCTCAGGGTCCCCGAGGGTTCGTATGGTAAAAGCAGATCTGAAAGATAAGAAGGCCCAAGACCATTAAGACATTTAAAAACCAATAAAAGAACTTTAAAATCGATCCTGAAGCACACGGGGAGCCAATGCAGCGATTGTAAAACCGGTGTAATGTGGGCCTGCCCTCTGGTCTTCGTCAGCACACGAGCTGCAGAGTTTTGCAAAAGTTGCAAAGGTGAAATATTCTTTTTGGGGAGACCAGAGAGCAGGGCATTACAATAATCAATGCGACTGGTAATAAAAGCATGCATCAGCATCTCCGTGTTGGCCCGAGAGAGAATAGGGCGGACTCTGGCTATATTTTTTAGATGATAAAATCCAATTTTGGTTGCATGTTTAATATGTGGGATAAAACCAAGCTCAGAGTCAAGAATAACACCCAAGTTTTTCACTTGTAGTGAAGGGCATAGTGAAAATGCCTGTAATTTAGACAAGAGTTTCTCTCTCTGAGCCTCAGGACCGATGATTAAAACTTCAGTTTTGTCCTGGTTAAGCTGTAAAAAGTTTTCTGCCATCCAAGATTTTATATCTAAAATACAGTTAAAAAGGGCATCCATTGGTCTGGTGTCATCAGGAGACACGGAGATGTACAGCTGAGTATCATCAGCGTAACTGTGGAAGTTCACTCCATGCCTCCTGATGACGCCGCCAAGAGGGAGCATATACAAATTAAAAAGTACAGGGCCTAAAACCGACCCTTGAGGCACACCACATGTCATTTTATGGATCTTAGAGGAGCATGTATCCATACACACCATAAAAGTTCTGTCTGAGAGATAGGAAGTGAACCAGTTGTGTACAGCACCAGAGAGGCCCACCATGTGTTTCAGTCTGTTTAAAAGAATAGCGTGGTCTACTGTATCAAAGGCTGCGCTTAGATCCAGTAGCACCAGGACTGAGAGCTTTTGGGAGTCCCAGTTACATCTAATATCATTTAAAACCTTTAGGAGAGCGGTCTCTGTGCTGTGGTTCACCCTAAATCCAGACTGAAATATTTCTAGGATCTGTCTATCATTCAAAAAATCATTAATCTGAGTAAAAACAAGTTTTTCTAAAATTTTACTTAAAAATGGTAAGTTGGATACAGGTCTGTAGTTATTAAAATCATTACAATCCAAATTGCTCTTCTTCAGAAGGGGCCTCACCACCGCCGTTTTAAAGGCAGCAGGGAAGACACCGACTGAAGAGAGCAATTCATCATGTATAAAAGCTCAGCTTCAAAAAATCCATAAAGTGTTTTAAAAAGTGGAGAGGGGATTGGATCTAAAAGACATGTGGTGGGTCTCACTGTGGAGAAAACTTTCTTAAGGTTCTCAGCATTAACCAGGACAAAGCTGTCCAGTGTCTCCTCAGGTACAGTCGAGCCCTCAGATGTGTTTAAAATCATATCACGAGAAGATAAAATATCACATCTGATGGTGTTGATTTTTCCCCTGAAGTGGTCTGCAAACTGCTCACAGAGTGAGTCTGTGGGGGTTCTTTGGGAGCTGTTAAAATCAGGGTTAAATAAGTGATCTATGGTAGAGAAGAGGACCATGGGATTATTTTTGTTATTACTGATTATTTTGGCGAAGTATGAATTTCTTGAATTCCTTAGTGTACTATTGTAAATTTTAAGTTGCTCGCAAAGTATTTGATAGTTGATTTCATTTTTATTTTTCCTCCATCTCCTTTCTGCTACCCTGCAATTTCTTTTGAGTTTTTTGACCTCTTCGTTTCTCCAGGGTGATACACGTTTTACGTTAATCTTTTTGGTGGTGAGTGGAGCAACGGAGTCAAGGCTTTTCTTCAGTTTGCTGTTAAAATGATTAAAAATAAAATCACAGGGTGCAGGTAGAATCACAGGGGGGCATTGGTCTAAAACCCTGGTAAAATTTGCAGCCACTTCAGAGGTTAGATAGCGCCTCCTCACAATTCGCACCGAGGTCTCCCGCTGAATAAAACCGGTGATGTTAAAAAACACACAGTAGTGGTCAGAGACAGCCAAGTCAACAACAGAGGACACACTGGTGGACAGCCCATGGGTGATGACCAGGTCCAGAGTGTGTCCTCTGTTGTGAGTCGGCTGCGTGACGTGCTGGGTAAAATCCATACAGTGAAGAATGTTTAAGAATTCTTTTGATGCAGAGTCAGAAGGATTATCTATGTGCAGGTTAAAATCACCGGTTAGAATTATCATGTTATATTTTGAATGTATGTTTGTTAAAAATTCTGAGAATTCCTTGATAAAAGCAGCACTGTCTTTAGGTGGTCTATAAATTGTGACAGATAAAACTGGAGGGCTGCTAAAAACAATAGCGTGGAATTCGAAAGTGGTAAAATGATCAAATAAAATGTGTTTGGTGGTGAGTGTGTTATTGGTTAAAGATGCAGTCCCACCACCTCTCTTACCACTTCTAAAGGAAAAAGAGAAATTAAAATTTGGTGGGGAGGCCTCAGTGAGAACAACTGGTGCATCCGAACCCAGCCATGTTTCAGTTAAAAATAAACAATCAAGTTTATTATCTAAAATTAAATCATTAATAATAAAAGACTTATTCAACAGAGAGTGGACATTTAAAAGTGCCATACTAATTGAGACTGGTGGATTTTTGACAGTAGAGTTCAATGAAGTCTGAGATTTTTGAAGAGGCCGGAGGTTATTAATGTTTTTGGAGTTACTGGATTTATGATAATTGTGTTGCTCTCTGTTTGTGATTATGACGGGTATTGTGTTGACTGTGGGAGAGAGAGGTCCGAGTCCAGAGTTTTGTGTATTACTGTTAAAAGTGGAACAAATGTAGGAGCTGGGACCACGGGGACATCAGTCAGTGGAGGACAGATCAGCGGGTAGTGTCGGTTTGGGGTAATGACAGGGCCGTGTGCGGGAGTGCTGTACGCCAAATACCAAATTGGCGGACAGCAAACGGCGTCCCCAGGCGTTGAGGTGGAGTCCGTCTGCCCCAAAAAGATGTCTCCTCTCCCAGAAGGCATCAAAATTGTTAATAAAACCCACGCCGTGGGAGACACAGGCGGAGGAAAGCCAAGTGTTAAGGCTGAGCAGCCGGCTGAAACGGCCTATCCCTCTGCCGCAGGTGGGGGTGGGCCCGGAGATAAAAGCACTCACCTGCAACTGACCAAGGAGGCTGAAGAGTTGGAGGAAGTCCAGCTTCAGCAGCTCAGATTGCTGTTTGGGGATGTCATTGGTGCCGATGTGGATGATGAGCCGGTTGGCCTGCGGGTGGGACGCCAGGATGTTGGGAATTCTGTCCACTATGTCGACAACGGTGGCTCCTGGGAACGACAGCGTGAGCGCCCCCCTCATCCGCACGTTCCTGACGATGGAATCTCCGAGGACCAGCGTGGAGAGAGGAGATGCCACCGGGGACTGCTGGCCATCTGAGATGCCTGCGCCACGGCACCGGGGGTGTTCAGATGGAGATGCACCAGCCGGACCGCGTGCGTGACTCCCAGGTAGCTGCGCCGTGGTTAGTTACCCTCAGTTACCATGCCACTGCACTTCTCCACTCTGAAGTCATTGCTGTAGATCCTGGTGGTGTGGATCAGTGAATTAATGTCTCGTTCACTCCTGGCACACAGCTTGATGTCATAGAGGAGGTGCCTGATAATTGCTTGTGAAATTAGCTTGTAGTTGGTCTCTAGTGTTGTAGGTCACATCCCCACTGAATTCCTGGTGAAGGCCCTTAGGGTCTTACTAACACTAAACCAGGTTTCTTCCTGTTAAAAGGGAGTTTTTCCTTCCCACTGTCGCCAAAGTGCTTGCTCATAGGGGGTCATATGATTGTTGGATTTTTCTCTGTATGTATTATTGTAGGGTCTACCTTACAATATAAAGCGCCTTGAGGCGACTGTTGTTGTGATTTGCTGTGTAAATAAAATTGAATTGAATTGCTGATTGCTCGTGCTAGTGGTTGATATACCTTGGACAGGTAAGTATGACTGGAGCATTACATCTTTTCACAATCTGAACTACTGATGTGAACTTTTGGGGGAGATCTTTTGGAGAACATTTCCTATCTGCATCATATCATGTTCATCTGTCAAAACAAAAGCATAACCCCACATCATGATGAGCAGGTGCTGAGCTTTAACCTGAAGACGAAAGCTGCAGGTCCCAATGATATACCGAGTCGTCTGATAAAGGGATGTGCACAACAACTCACTCACATCTTCACGGAGATATTCAGCATCTCCTCGTGGCAAGCTGCTGTGCCATTCTGCTACAAAACTGCAGCCTTCAGCGGTGCCAAAGAAACCCTCAGTCACCTGCTTAAATGACTGTTGCCCTGTAGCACTTACATCCTTGAAAATGAAGTGCTTTGAGAGACTGATTAAGGATAACATCACCTCACTCTGCCCCTCTCACTTGACCCTCTTCAATTTGCATATCAAACGAACTGAGGATGCTATATCGACTGCGCTGCACCTGAGCCTGTATCACCTACACTGTAAAATCTAATTAGTTCACAGAACTCAAAAAAACTATGCAAACTCGTTGCCTCAAAAAAATTGAGTAAAGTTTTCCTTAAGATGATTACGCTAGGGCAACTTACCCATTTTGAGTACACTGTACAGACTCTTTAGTTCCCAGAACTTAAAAAAATTGAGTAAAGTTTTCCTTAAGATGATTACGCTAGGGCAGCTTACTCATTTTGAGTACACTGTACAGCCGTGTTAGTTCCCAGAACTCAAAAAAATTAAGGAAACTCGTTGCCTCAAAAAAAATAAGTAAAGCTTACTTAAGATGACTGTTAGGACAAATTATTCATTGCAAGTCTGCAGTATTAAGAATAACTTGATATTTCTGACTGTACAATACTAATTGTTTACCTACTGACAAACATTTCAAGTTCAACTAAATGAAAAAACAATTTGTGGTAACCTGAATATGATTAAAAATAATTAACAACACTTTTTGTAATGATGTTAAAATCAGCACAACTTTTATTTTCAAACACAACAAAGTATAACAGCCAATATACTGGACACTGTTCTGCTGAACAACAAACAATTATATTGCCATCACTGTTATAATCTTACAATGAGACAAAGTCTCAGATGTAATTATTCTGAAAATAAGTTTAGGCCTACCACAAGTTTGTTTTGTACTTACATTACTTATATAATCAAAATAAAATATTTGTTGTTCTGTCACAAGTGCAGTCTCTAATTTAAACAACACATTTGTTTTTCATTCCAACACATGAGCTGGAATGTTGTATTATTTTAAGGATGCTTGTTTCCAGTCCAGGCATTACTGCCTGAATGACTGTCATGGATCGAGGTGATCCAAATGTGCAGAAGAAAGTCTTTAACTTCCCTTAAGTACAGTGGCAGTGGATGTGGGTTGGAGATGCAATGAGCTTGAACCTGCAGGCGACCATCTTCACTGACCACACCATCTGTGACGGAGGACTCGTCTCTCCTGTTGTCCTGCAAGCAAACAATCATATTTTTTTGGAAAAACACGAACTTATTTGCTTTCTTAAAACATTTTTTTCTGCATTTGGTATAGAACAGACTCCAATTTAAACAATCTCAGGCTCCCTCCCCACCAGAGAGGTGACATTCAATGACCCACTTGTCAGTCTGGATAGCCCTGACCACCACCCAACACACAATAATGTCATGAAAGCATCATTTTAAAAAGGGCTATGCAAACATGGCCAATAACTTTCATTCTAATGATGTGCAAAATGATTTGGGCACAAAACAAATTTTGCTGTTAGAAAACTTGCAGACTTCACTATATACAGTGTAGACCCTCTAAACTAAGTTTGGGGGATGTGATCTTTCAAGAAATGCAGACCAAACTGTTGTTTGTTTACTTACACAGCATGTCTTGTAGAATTAACTGGAGTCACAGCAACAGCACAGTGCAGTCATATCTCAAGTCTAATAACAGAAGACAGGAAAAGATCAGAAAAGAAACAACTTCCCCAAACCAAAGCACAAATAAAACAATAAGTAAAACAGGCTGATCTAAAGTATGATTAAAGTTCAGCCTGATTAATATAAATGTCACTGACAGTTGCTAATATATTGGAAAACCAAAACACTTACTGATTTCTTTCTGTCCAACAGCAGGAGTGCTGGTCCCGAGCCTCAAAGACAGTAAGAAGCAAGCAGAGGGAGAAAAAACAGAACATTTTTCAGAAACCGATTTGATCCTTAATGGCTGTGCAATCATTATAACTTACAACACAGAAGGTCAATGTAGACCCATACAACCAAATTAGACTAACAAATATAGTATTAAAAACACCATCTACTACTGTGTCTCAATGTGTGGTATTGGCACTGTCAGTTTAGGCCTGAAGAGATATGTGTTTAAAAAAAGACCACCTAATTTAAATATAATCATTACATATAATCATTACAAAGTTAACTTCCAATATATAAAGTTTCTAATAAGC
The DNA here is from genome assembly GCF_001858045.2 of Oreochromis niloticus. NCBI lineage: Eukaryota > Metazoa > Chordata > Actinopteri > Cichliformes > Cichlidae > Oreochromis > Oreochromis niloticus. The sequence continues at coordinate 33,200,539 of NC_031978.2, read as the reverse complement.
AAAATGACCAGATCTAACATATGGCAGGCTTTATCCATCCATCCATCCATCCATCTTCATCCGCTTTATCCGAGGCCGGGTCGCGGGGGCAGCAGCCTAAGCAGAGAAGCCCAGACCTCCCTCTCCCCAGCCAACTCCTCCAGCTTATCCGGGGGAACACCAAGGCGTTCCCAGGCCAGCCGAGAGGTGGTCTCCAGCGTGTCCTGGGTCTGCCCCGGGGCCTCCTCCCGGTGGGACATGCCCGGAACACCTCACCCAGGAGGCGCCCAGGAGGCATCCTTGTCAGATGCCCGAACCACCTCAACTGGCTCCTTTCGATGTGGAGGAGCAGCGGCTCTACTCTGAGCCCCTCCCGGATGGCCGAACTTCTCACCCTATCTCTAAGGGAGAGGCCAGCCACCCTTCGGAGGAAGCTCATTTCTGCCTCTTGTATCCGCGATCTCATTCTTTCGGTCACTACCCACAGCTCATGGCCATAGGTGAGGGTAGGGACGTAGATCGACCGGTAAATTGAGAGCTTCGCTTTTACACTCAGCTCCCTCTTCACCACGACGGACCGGTGCAGCGTCCGCATCACTGCAGCCGCAGCACCAATCCGTCTGTCGATCTCCGGCTCCCTTCTCCCATCACTCGCGAACAAGACCCCGAGATACTTGAACTCCTCCACTTGGGGCAGGAACTCATCCCCGACCCGGAGTGGGCACTCCACCCTTTTCCGGCTGAGAACCATGGCCTCAGATTTGGAGGTGCTGATCCTCATTCCCACTGCTTCACACTCGGCTGTGAACCGTTCCAGTGCGAGCTGGAGGCCTTCACCTGATGAAGCCAACAGAACCACATCATCCGTAAAAAGCAGAGATGAGATTCTGAGGGCACCGAAGCGAAAGCCCTCCGCCACTTGGCTGCGCCTAGAAATCCTGTCCGTAAAAATTATGAACAGAACCGGTGACAAAGGGCAGCCCTGGCGGAGCCCATCACCCACCGGGAACAAGTCCGACTTATTGCCGGCAATGCGAACCAAACTCTTGCAACGGTTGTATAGGGATCGAATGGCCCGTAGCAATGGGCCAGACACCCCATACTCCCGCAACACCTCCCACAGGACACCCCGAGGGACACGGTCGAATGCCTTCTCCAAGTCCACAAAACACATGTAGACTGGTTGGGCAAACTCCCATGCACCCTCAAGTATCCTTGAGAGGATAAAGAGCTGATCCAGTGTTCCGCGACCAGGACGAAAACCGCATTGTTCCTCCTGTATCCGAGGTTCGACTAGCGGACGAACTCTCCTTTCCAGCACCCTGGCATAGACTTTCCCAGGGAGGCTGAGGAGTGTGATCCCCCTGTAGTTGGAACACACCCTCCGGTCTCCCTTCTTAAAGATGGGGACCACCACCCCGGTCTGCCAATCCAGGGGTACTGCCCCTGATCTCCACGCAACATTGTAGCGGCGTGTCAACCAGGACAGCCCTACAACGTCCAGAGCCTTCAGGAACTCGGGGCGGACCTCATCAACACCAGGGGCTCTGCCACCAAGGAGTTGTTTAACTGCCTCAGTGACCTCGCCCCGGAAATTGGCGGGTCATTCCCCTCATCCCCAGACTCTGCTTCCTCCTCGGAAGACGTGTCAGTGGGATTAAGGAGGTCCTCGAAGTATTCCTTCCACCGCCTGACAATTTTCTCAGTCGACGTCAGCAGCGCTCCGCCAGCACTATACACAGTGCAGGTAGAGCACCGCTTTCCCCTCCTGAGACGCCTGACGGTTTGCCAGAATCTCTTCGAGGCAGTCCGAAAGTCTTTTTCCATGGCCTCTCCGAACTCCTCCCACACCCGAGTTTTTGCTTCAGCCACTGCCCGAGCCGCATTCCGCTTGGCCTGTCGATACCTGTCGGCTGCCTCCGGAGTCCCACAGGCTAACCAAGCCCAATAGGACTCCTTCTTCAGCCTGGTGGCTCCCTTCACCTCTGGTGTCCACCATTTGGTTCGGGGATTACCACCACAGCAGGCACCAACCACCTTGCGGCCGCAGCTCAATGCAGCAGCTTCGGCGATGGAGACGCTGAACATGGTCCATTCGGACTCAATGTCCCCAGTCTCCCTCGGAATGCTGTTGAAGCTCTGCCGGAGGTGTGCGTTGAAGATCTCGCGGACTGGGGCCTCTGCTAGATGTTCCCAGCACACCCTCACTACGCGTTTAGGTGCACCGGATCTGTCCAGCGTCCTCCCCCGCCACCTGATCCAACTCACCACCAGGTGGTGATCAGTTGACAGCTCAGCCCCTCTCTTTACCCGAGTGTCCAGAACATATGGTCGCAGGTCTGGTGATACGATTACAAAATCGATCATCGACCTGCGGCCTAGAGCGTCCTGGTGCCACGTGCACTTATGGACACTCTTATGTTCGAACAAGGTGTTCGTTATGGCCAAACTGTGATTTGCACAGAAGTCCAATAACAAAACACCACTCGGATTCAGATCAGGGAGGCCGTTCCTCCCAATCACGCCCCTCCAGGTCTCGCTGTTGTTACCCACGTGAGCATTGAAGTCTCCCAGCAGGACAACAGAGTCTCCAGATGGGGCACCTTCCAGCACCCCCCCCCAGGGACTCTAAGAAGGCTGGGTACTCTGAACTGCCACTCGGCGCATAAGCGCAGATGACAGTCAGGACCCGTTCCCCAACCCTAAGGCGCAGGGAACAAACCCTCTCATCCACCAGGAAAAACCCCAACGTACCGGCAGCAAGCCGAGGGGATATTAGAATACCCACCCCAGCCCGCCGCCTCTCACCAGGGGCAACTCCAGACTGAGACAGGCTTTATATGGCAGGCTTTATATGTAACATAATGTTTCTTATGATTCAACTGTGGAATTTAACTTAATTCTTTAGAAGGACAAGCTATATTACTTTATTCTCAAGTAGAAAGCCAACTTAGACTTTAACCATTTAACAGGCCACTAATCTGGATTATAGCTTTCACAACAAAACTTTTTTAAACACATTTTTTAACAAAACAAATACTATTGTTATTATTATTATTATTTAAAATGTAATTAAACAGAAAAGTTGGTTAAATATAAAAGCAGTTTGCTTATGTTGTTAAAGAAAGGCTAGATTTGACATTAATAGATACCACAGATGTTCAAAAGCTGCCACAAAGCATTTAGAAAAATAGACATCTCCGAAAACGTCGGAGCATTTTTGCAAATATGTGATGTCTTGATAAATCAAGCATATATTTGAACTTTACACAGCTACATTCTCGCCTGAAAATATCTTAAAAGTTTATTTTGTGACCCAGAAAAAGTAAAAGTTTTTTAGCCGTGCTCCTCCGCCATTGCCGCGTTTGAGTTTTGGACGGAATGCATTCTGGGATATTTAGCTGTACCAAGTCGCCCCAAGTCCACACAAGTCACCACCGATACATGCTCGATAAAACAGTTGGAGCAAAAACACATCCCGGAATTTTTCGCGTTCTCGGCTTCATGTGTACTTTAAATTGTAACAGTACTTGGTCTCTGACGTATCACAAGTCCACGAGACCACAAGTACACACAAGTACGCATACACAGCCTCCGACAACTGCGGCCGACAAATGCGATCCTCCTTTTCCCCAGATTACGCTTTCTGGGTCACAAAATAACCTTTTAAGATATTTTCAGGCAAGAATGTAGCTGTGTAATGCTCAAATATCTACTTAATTTATCAAAATATCACATATTTGCAAAAGTGCTTCCACATTTTCGGAGAGCTCTGTTATCCACCAGTGCGATAGTTGACCGGGAGGTCAAGGCTCGATAGAGCCAGCAAGCACAGCTAACTCCTGTATGTTTTCAACCCACCTGCGGTCTTTTGCTACTCAGGTTAAACATGATATATATAGTTAGTTAGTTAAGGCTATGGATTGAAAATACCCCCCACACCCCACCCCACCACTAACGGCTGCACCTCCCAAAGAATTTTGTCTGGGCTCTTATCTCACTTTTTTATTTCAAACAATCAACAGAAAATTTCAAAGACATATTTTTATATAAGGTTTTTAAGGCTGTGGTGTTAATTTTTAAGTAACATGAGCCCAGCGGCAGCAGCAACGCTAGGCTAACACTAACTAGCTAGCAAGATTATAAACCTGGTGCTAAACTAAGAGAAGCCACAAAATCAGTTTGAATAAGAGTAAACATTTACTCACCAAGTCAGTATATCAGGTAAAGATCCACAGCAATGACAACATTAATCTCTTGAGCTGAAGCTTCTCCAGGTTTGCTCAACATAGTCCAGAAAATATGCACCATGAACATGCGGACTGATCTGCGAGGGAGGAGGACGGTAGTGACGTGGCATTTTCAAAACATATCTTTCATCCTTCCGCCCTGAGAAGCAAAACTTCCAGCTTACTTAGTTTTTCTAAGTTAGGACAACTCAAATAAATTGAGTTGATCAGCATTTCTGCATAAAAAGTACTGGTAACTAACTTAAATTGAGTTCTAATAACAAACTGATAAAAATTGAGATCAGCCTACTTAATATTTTTAATTAAACACAATATTACATTTTACAGTGTAGAGGAAAAGAACTTGTGTCCGGATGCTGTTTGCAGACTTCAGCTCAGCATTTAACACCATAGTCACCCAGCATCTGGTAAAAACTTGGTCCAGTGGGGATGAACACACCCCTTCAAAAGCTGGTACTCGATTTCCTGATAAATAGGCCTCAGTTTGTGCTGGTGGGAAACAATACATTTACCATCTAAGCACTGGTTCTCCTCAGGGGTGTGTCCTGAGACTGCTTTTATACACCCTAATGACACATGACTGCCCACATAGCAAACAGGTCTTCCCCGGATCTGGTATCAAGCCGGCACTACTGGCTGACTTCTGGCATGATAAGACGTATGTCATCCAGATATGGGCCAGACAGTGCCATCTATGCCAGGCCTATGTGATGGCATGCCATATCTGGCTCGATTGTGGTTTAGTTTATGTGCCCCAGGCTTATAGAAAACAGGTCTAGCCCAGATCTGGCATCAAGCTGGCACTTCTGACTAACTGGTGTTTTGGCAGAGTGTATGACAACCAGATGTGGGCCAGGTCTGGCAATGATGGCACTATTTATGTTCCTATTTTCCCATTTTAGTTAGAAGACCCAAATGCCTTGTTGCAATACTATACTGCTATGGTAGCCAACGTTTCAAATGGAGGTTTGACAGGTTTGAGAGTGTATATTTTGTCCAAAACCTAGTAACAGTTTACTCATCTTTGCCAGAGGGTGGCTGTAGCTCAGGTGGTAGAGCAGGTCACCTACTGATCGGAAGGTTAATGGTTTGATCCCTGGCTTCTCCAGTCTGCATGTCAAGAGTGTTGGCATGGCTAGCACAGGACAACCAGTGTGTATGCAACTGGCCTTGTGTGGGCCACCTCTGGCAAACCTGATCTGGGCCACCAAAGGGCTGTCGTTCTTTGCAGTGTGTGGGCCATACCAATTTTGCTATGTGGGTGCTTTGCAAAGTTTGGTACAAATCACATCATTAAGTATGGGGATGACACAGAGAGCTCCTACAGGGAGGAGGTGGAGTGTTTCACGTCGTGGTACAGCAACAACAACTCGGTCCTGATTTAGGATAAAACCAAGGAATTACTGATTGACTTCAGGAAAAATAGCTCACCTTCACACCACTCTAGATCAACATCAGTAGAGAGCGTGCAGCACATTCCTGGGACTTCATGTGATGAACAATCTGTCCTGGTCAGGAAAGCCAACCAATGCCTGCACTTTTTTGGAGGCTGAAAAGGTTGCATCTGAGTCCAGACGTTATCACCCCTTCCTACAGAGGCACAGTTGAGAGTGTGCACTGACAAGCAGCATCTCTCTCTGGACAGAGAGCAGCAGTGCTTCAGACAAAAAGAGAAGAGTGGTGAGGTCAGCTGAGAGGACTATTAGGGTCATGCTGCCATCTGTTGAGGGTCTGGCCAAACAACGCTGCTTATGTAAAAACCAAAATCTTGAATGTGGAATCCAACTATGGCAGGAAAAGAATGATCGAGTAATCATTCCTGATTGTTTGGTAAAAAGAGATGAGGACTAGAGATGTGTAAGTGAAAAGTCATAAATGAAAATGTAAAATACAAATAACCCACACTGAGATACACCAGTTATACAGGCAGTTATACATGAAGTACTGCATGTCCATCCATTCTTTAGCCCGCCTTTTCTTTAGGTTCAAACATAAAATGAGGAATTCTGTAATGTAAACTGAGACATAACATGAGACAAGCCACCGCAGCACTGAAATCTATGAGAAGAATTTTTACCTTAATTTCATTAAAGTTGTGTAACTTCACATGTTTTACTGTGTGAAAAATAGATCAAGCATATATTCTGATGGGCGGTTACAGGAGCATAGAACTGCCACCCAGGCTAAAAACATTTATAATATATATCTACATCACGTTATAACAAAAACTTTTTATGATCTTACAATAAAAATATTATATTGTACAAACCTGAAAATTCTATTGTTTGAACAATAAAGTCTTCACATATCTTTTGTTGTTCTAACATGAATTAGATGTTTAGCTTAAAACATGAAGTTGATGATGGTGCCGATCAGCGTCTCGTTTATCAGAAGTGATTAAGGTATATTTTATGCCTGGATTGAGGCTTTGGGACATTTTGCTGTTATTGAGCAGATAAGCACACGGATACTTAGAAGAAACTTAGAAGAAAGAGTCGATTTCTTATCGATCAGCTGGCTCCATGGATACAAACTACACCTGAACTGCATTCAGGCAGGTTATGTTGTCACACAGAGTCCTGTGAGACATTTACTGAAATATCTTGACCCGTATGGGGTTGAGCAACCACGCAGAAATCACCTAATGCGACGCACGTATGTTAATCCTGGACCAAATTTCATGTGGCATGTTGACTCCTATGACAAATTCAATTCAATTCAATTCAATTTTATTTATATAGCGCCAAATCACAACAAAAGTCGCCTCAAGGCGCTTTATATTGTACAGTAGATAGCACAATAATAAATACAGAGAAAAACCCAACAATCATATGACCCCCTATGAGCAAGCACTTTGGCGACAGTGGGAAGGAAAAACTCCCTTTTAACAGGAAGAAACCTCCGGCAGAACCAGGCTCAGGGAGGGGCGGCCATCTGCTGCGACCGGTTGGGGTGAAAGAAGGAAAACAGGATGAAAGACATGCTGTGGAAGAGAGACAGAGATTAATAACAGATATGATTCGATGCAGAGAGGTCTATTAGCACATAGTGAGTGAGAAAGGTGACTGGAAGGGAAAAACTCAATGCATCATGGGAATCCCCGGCAGCCTACGTCTATTGCAGCATAACTAAGGGAGGATTCAGGGTCACCTGGTCCAGCCCTAACTATATGCTTTAGCAAAAAGGAAAGTTTGAAGCCTAATCTTGAAAGTAGAGATAGTGTCTGTCTCCCGAATCCAAACTGGAAGTTGGTTCCACAGAAGAGGGGCCTGAAAACTGAAGGCTCTGCCTCCCATTCTACTTTTAAATACTCTAGGAACAACAAGTAGGCCTGCAGTGCAAGAGCGAAGTGCTCTAATAGGGTGATATGGTACTACAAGGTCATTAAGATAAGATGGGGCCTGATTATTTAAGACCTTGTATGTGAGGAGCAGGATTTTGAAATCAATTCTGGATTTAACAGGAAGCCAATGAAGGGAAGCCAAAACAGGAGAAATATGCTCTCTCTTTCTAGTCCCTGTCAGTACTCTTGCTGCAGCATTTTGGATTAGCTGAAGGCTTCTCAGCGAGTTTTTAGGACTTCCTGATAATAGTGAATTACAGTAGTCCAGCCTGGAAGTAATAAATGCATGAACTAGTTTTTCAGCATCACTCTGAGACAGGATATTTCTAATTTTAGAGATGTTGCGCAAATGGAAGAAAGCAGTCTTACATATTTGTTTAATATGTGCATTGAAGGACATGTCCTGGTCAAAAATGACTCCAAGGTTTCTCACAGTGTTACTGGAGGCCAAGGTAATGCCATCCAGAGTAAGAATCTGCTTAGATACCATATTTCTAAGATTTTCAGGGCCGAGTACAATAACCTCAGTTTTATCTGAATTAAGAAGCAGAAAGTTAGCGGCCATCCAGGTCTTTATGTCTTTAAGACATTCCTGCAGCCAAACTGAAGCCCTTTGGAGTCTGTATAAATGGAGCCATTGATGGCTTTTTCAGAGTTGTGATTTGGCTTCAAGCCTCCTCAACCAACAGTGATCCCAAAGTCATTGCTGGTTATTTCATAGCAGAGGTTGAAAAGAGGATGGGCACACCTGCAGCTCTGATTTGGGAACAGAAATAATGTCATAATGTCAGAGAGGCAAAGATTCTTGCGATGGACTGTGGATCAAAACGGCAGAAACTGTTGTATTACTGGGTCCAGCAATCATGATCAAAGGCTGGTGGGCTTGAGATGGCATTATGCTCAGCACTGGATAAGTCGTCTCCAGGAACCAAAAGACAATGTAACCATGTTTATATTCTTTTATTGAGTCATTGTGTGTGTGTGTGTGTGTGTGTGTGTGTGTTAGAGAGAGAGAGGATAAAAAGTGTGCTTTAACACCCAGCATGCACGTAAACCAGCCTTATTATCACTGTATTCAGGACATGAAACAATCCTGATTTCACTGCCCAGAAACATAAAATTACACTGTTCAAAACTATTCATGTTCAGAAATTCAAATTTTCCACAGTATCACGCAGACATGGCTGTTATTGTTGAGTAAAGTATTTTTGTGTGGTGCGTTTGGGTAACATGTTGAACCAACAGAAATCTGTTCTTTTACAAACATGAGATTTTTATAATTGTTAATATTCACAGGAAGAGCTACAGCGAGTTGCACATTTGTGGAACACCAACATAATACGCAGAAGCAGAGATGCAGTTGCTCCAAGTGAATGCCCGATTCTCACGTACACCATCGCTCATGGTTTTGGAGGACAGGATCCTCTGAAACTGTTCCTCAGGAGGCAGGGGATGGCAGCAGAGAGGACCTTACACCTGTGATGAAACCGTTCTCACTTTGTGTTGCCTTATCACATCAGAGAACCTCTTACTTCAACCAAGCACAGCAGGTGAAGCCATTGAATATCTCTTTCCTATAATACTGAAGCACTTATAAAACTAATATAAACCCGGCTTTGGGAATTTTTGCTAACATATTTTTATTTGTGTAATAAACAATAGAAATTCTTGTTTATTATTTGTCTTGATTTTGTGTTCAAGATTGTAGCAAATGAATGTCAAAATATGTTTAACCAAATCGATGTTCTCCAGTAACAATCAAAGTTGAACCAGGTCTTTGACATGAACAGCCCCACATGGGGTGCCCACCTTTGACTACGGTTCCTGCACTGTTACCTTTCCATCCTTAGCTGAGATCTTTAGTAACAGTGGCACTACAACCCAGTTTCTGGGATAGATGCGTGTTATTTTTATTCTTTAGTTTTAAACAAAGAAGGGATTTGTATTTTTTTTATCTAATGTTATAGGTTTTACAATGAAGTTAAACCCAGTCTGGTTGATTTGGGGATGTTACCTTTTTAATTATTATTCATTTTTTACTACAGATACCTTTATAAAAGTATTGTTTTTCTTTTTTAATGTTTTGACTGACACATTTATACACACAACAAGTGTTTTTTCCCAGCTACAGGAAACATTTTAAACCTGTTTATTAACTGAAATGAAAACTTTGAAGTAAATCTTTGAATACTCAAGATGTTTTGAAAATAAACTATTAGAAAGAAATGCATTTGATCCTTTTTTATTTCATTTTTCAGATTAAACTGCTGATTTATACATTCTCATTCATGAAATCCTGTTACCAGTGTTTTCAATTTGACTAAACATGTTGTACAACTGCTAACACCAAAAAGTCAGGATTATTTATCGATGAACAAACACTGTTAGATATTAACCTGCATTTTATTTGTGTTCAAGGAAAAGAAAACCTGACTCTTGATAAACACTACAGACCTTACATGCCAGCCTTCTGTGTATTTTACTCTGGTCAACTATTGCATCAAACACACTGCCATGCAAATATCTTAAGTTATTCCTCAAAACATGTTCTAAAACAGATGCCTGGTGTAAATTTAAAAAAAATACTTCATATTAAATCTCTTAAATTATCACTAAAACGAGATCCCCTCCAGCAGACATGTTGTATAACACAGACCTGGTGAAACGACCTTGACACATCATCGGAACTCTGTAATTATAAACACAGTTCAAACAATATGAACTGATTAGAGATGCTTAGTTAACATTTCAACGAGTAAAACTTTGAAGTATGAAACTAACATTTACGTTTTTCACGATGGACACAAATTGATGTTATTCCCCATTTTTGAAAAGAAATTGAAATAAAATAAAAAGTTCCTTTGGGTTACTAATTAAACACATCCCTGAAATTTGTAAATGGAGAGTCCTCTTCACACACTAAGGTCAATTATGGTGTTCCACAGGGTTCGGTGCTAGGACCAATTCTGTTTACATTATACATGCTTCCCCTAGGCAGCATCATTAGAAGACATAGCATAAATTTTCACTGCTATGCAGATGACACGCAGCTCTATCTATCCATGAAGCCAGATAACACACACCAATTAGTTAAACTGCAGGAATGTCTTAAAGACACAAAGACCTGGATGGCCGCTAACTTGGTGACTCTGCTCGTGAAGCAGAGTCAGTGCGCTCCTATGCTCTGTGCAAATGTGTTGTAATGTTCCAATCAAATCAGTTCTGTGAGATGTGAATGTTAATAGTAATGTTAAAGTGACTGAGTAGATTAGCTAGTGTAACACAAGCACTCTGAGCAACTCTGTGTAGCTAACAGAGGCAGTCACAGGTTAATTAAACAAGCTGGATTTCATGATGCACTAAACAGTGATTTTGCCAGTAAATTACTGAAGGGAACACATGTGATGTATTTACCGATGCTGTTATTGAATATAACTGTTTAGCCAGTAAGACACTGTAGAAGACAAGGTGATGTGTTTATTGATATGAGTAAGGAATGTAACTGTTATGGAAAGAAGATGTAATTAGAGAAACTGAACCAGTAAAGAGTATATTTCACTGAGGGTGTGAAATAAGTAAATGTAATTGATGTGAATGAGGAACCAGCTGAATAGTATATTGAAAGCTCATGTTTAGTGTTTATATAGCATTTATTTGTGTGAAATAAATCAGACTCAGACACGTTCTGGAGGAAAGCAGAGACGCATTGTGTCTTCCTTACTTCGCTCTTCACCTGCTTTTACAGGTAACATATTTGTCATTGTGGTCTTCATCCTTGGGACCCGTAACACATACAGCACAGTCCAGAAATGACAAACTCTTATCCTTTGGGTCTTCACTGGCAACTGAAGAACACTTGGCTCTTTGAAGCTACAGCACCTAGTCACTGGTACAAATACGCTGATTACACCTGGGTCTAAATCAAAATCCAAGAAGCAGAGTCGTTCACTGCTCACATTAACTCAGTGGATAGAAGGCATATTTGGAAAAGCACATGGGGGCGGACTGTGTGTTTACATCAACACAGAATGGTGCACAGGTATGGTTACCAAGCACTGCTGATGGAATTTATAGCAGTGAGGTGCAGGCCTTATTATTTGCCGTGGGAGTTCAGTATCATAGTTATTGTGGCAGTGTAACTTTTCTCTTGATGCTAAAAGAGGTGCTACATGAGCTGTACAAGCTGCACATTGTTAAGAAATAAATATATAATCTTAATGTTTATTTGCTGATTAGATTGTTTTATGAGAGGCCTAGACTTCAGTGTAAAACTAGATGCAGGCAGAAAGTGAAACTAACTAGAGTGTTTGATCGAAACTTAAAGTGTGCGTGACGTCTAGAGGAAGAATATAAACTAGAAAGCGAAAATTTCAGAAGAAATTTTAAGTGTGCCTATGCCGTTGCTAATCAGTGTAGTTTGCCATTCATGCGGCTACAGACAGCAAAACTCAGAAGAGCAGCCATTCTCCACCATGAACTATGGTAAAAACAAACACCACTCGCGCCTCACAGATGACAGCTTACAGTTTTGTTTAAAAATGAGGTGACTTCGTACAGCGCTGATTTGCAGACGCTGTGCACAGAGGTTCATGAGCAGAAGTCCCATTGTACCATGGCAGACCCGACAATATTTGCATGAACACGCATTGTAGGTGTACCCACACAGCCGGCTGTAGCTTTTCAACTCACAGCCCGACACACACCAAAAAAACAGCCGAGAGAGCACAGACTTTACGCCTGAGAGGCGTGATTGCAGATGCCGCTCAGGTGGGTCCACCTCCCCTGCAGCGGCACTGCAGACCATGCCCCGCCACACACATCAAACACGTAAAATAAATATTTATGCACTTTTGCATTCGCTTTTTGTTATTTTTACACAGTGTTCTGAATGATTAACAATGGTCTACAGCCAATCTTGTGTATTATTATACAAACTTTGGTTGTAAGATTCAGATAATTATTTAATAAAAGCTAAATATTTTATATGAGAGTAAGAAAGAAAAGTATATCTTTGTGCCCCCCTTTCCCTGTTAATGCCCTACCTGGCCCCCTGGCAAAAGCTTTGCTAGATCCGCCCCTGCACAGTTACCAGCTGTCAGCTACACAGAAAAGGAGCTTGGTGTTTATTTGTCTCTCAGAAACAGTTCATAACTTCCCTTCAACTCATTCATGTCACCTGTTTCTCTATCACCTGTTCAGCTCTGATGATTCAGTAAGGACATCTCCTGGTTTCGACCAGCAGCTTTTACAGCTGTGGCTCCAGCAAACATCAGCTGATACTAGAAATTAAAATCAAATGAGTTCTAACAACAGCTGATCAAGCTTAAATGTGCTGCTGTTGTTTAGCGCGACATCCCCTGGTTTCCCGTTCTGGCGCAAAGTGGACGATAAACAAACAAGAGAGAAAAGCCGATCAGCTGATCATTGATCAGTTTCATGATTGAAGTTGCAACAGGCGAGAGATTGACAGGGGAAGAGTCCGCTGTGCAGCGTAACGACAGAATAAATCCAGCTTTGCGTCTTTTTCCATTCTAGCTGAAGTACGGGTGTCAAAAGATTTCAGGATTTTGGGATTTTTATTATTATTTTATTTTATTACTTTATCTTTTGCTCTTTATGTTTATGTTTGCTCTTTCAGTAAGTCACACTTTGTGCAGACTCTTAAATGGGGAAGTTACACTCTGTACTCCACAGGAAGCCTGCACGCAGCAGCTATTTTATCTCTTCCTGTATCTCTTCCTGTATGTGCTTTTAATAAAAGACTGCTTCTTTTTGCTACAGGGGCGAGTCTCTCCCTGAGTCTCACCCGTGTACACGTTAAACCTGTCTGAGCGTTTTTATTCTGACTTGAGTTGCAAAACAGGAAAAATCCTGACATTTCTTGGTCCTTCGAGCCGGATGAGACACAGCATTTTTGTGTGACCCCACAGGAAAACCTCATCGAGCCCTGACGTCGTGAGAAGCCCGCGCTGAAGTCTGTCGACAGCTCCTCTCTAGGTAGAGGATATAAAGTCCAGAGACGTGACATTCGGGTTCTGGCCGGCGTTCTTATAAGTGGTCCACGGCGGTGGGGGTCGATGAGGTAGACCTGAGAGACCGGCAGCAACCAGGTGAATATTAACACTCTGAGACACCTCGCGTAAAACGTCTAGGCTCGCCCAGAGGGGTTGGTAGCATTCCTAAAAGTAAAGGCTCGCCTGAAAAAGGGCTGGAAGCTATTTTAGGGGGATTTCTAAAAGTAAACGCTCGCCTGAAAAAGGGGCTGGAAGCTATTTTAGTAGGGTTTCTAGAAGTAAACGCTCGCCTGGAAGGGGCTGGAAGCTATTTTAGATAAACCTGGTCCGTAAGACGTAGCACGCGTTGAAAAGGTATTGTTGTTGTTTTATTTTTGTTGGTGGAATAAGTTGATTTTACAGCACAATAAGGAGGCTGAACTATTCCACTGTTTTGTTTGCTGTTGGCCACCCAAGTACTGGTGAAAAGAGAGAAACAGGTCGTGTTTCATCACGTAAAGATGACACCGCTTTCAAGAATAGCTTGAAAGTAGAAGGCCGTGTCAACTACCTCTCTCGATTCTCGTGCCAGAGAAGGTGCCGCAGTTGTGTAGTTGTAAAGTATTAAAATTAAAATTAAAAAGGATTAAAATGGGTAATGAAGCTTCAAAACTCACTGCTGACAAGCAGTGGTTAGAGAAAAAATGTCCAGGCGCCGGACAAATTAGTACATGTAGATGGAGAAATCCTAAGAAAACAAAATGTCCCACTTGGGAAGGTAAATGTAGCCCATCAGCATTAACACAACTGAGGGAAGCTCTTTTGAAAGAAATAGCAGAGACAAAAAACCTAAAAAGGAAAGGGAAACGTTCACAAGAATTACAATATTTCAAGGCCTGGAAGGTAGAAGCAGCTAGGTGAGAGGAAAACAAAAAGAAAAGACAAGAGAAAAAAGATAAAAAGTCAGAAAAACAGAACTTAACCGCCGGTTTGGTAAAACCAGAAGACGAGACACTGTGCGGTGTTCGCAATATGTGTATTAATCCACCACCATATGCGCCGCCACCTCCCACATCTGCAGCCACAGCCACAGCATCTCCCACATCTGCAGCCACAGCCGCAGCATCTCCCACATCTGCAGCCACAGCCGCAGCATCTCCCACAGCTGCAGCCACAGCTGCAGCACCACCCTCAAAGTGCCGGACTCATGGAAAGAACTAACGGCACAATAAAACAGAGACTGAGAAAATGCATGGAAGAAACAGGGAGACCATGGCCTGAGTGTGTAGGCCTAGTAAAAATGTGGATGAGACTGACACAAGGTTCTCAGAAACTCACACCTTTTGAAATCATTCACGGAAGACCATTTCCATTACCAATTACAAGTGAGCCTATAGATAAGTCAATAAGAGAAACTACACTAGCCGAATGGATGACTAAATTACTTGAAAATAAAGAGATTGTTCTAAACAACCAACTGCCAAGTGACATCTCTCCAGTGTCTTGCAGGTTGAAACCAGGTGATTGGATCCTGATCAAAGTACTCCAAAGGAAAAATTGGAGTTCACCAAGGTGGGAAGGTCCTTATCAAGTGCTACTCACCACACCTACTGCCTGCAAAATAGCAGAAAGACCATCTTGGATCCATCAAAGCCACTGCAAAAAAGTGAGTGACAACCTAAACGTTTAGACGCCGACACCCCTAACTCCTGGGGCCCGTTCTTCGTACCTCGCTTACTACATCCAAGATCAAATGACACATCCAAGATCAAATCATCGCGCTAACTTTGAGCTCGCTAATCCGGTTCTCCGAACACACCTGTTGTTGATGATTAGTATAGCTGGATGAAGTAATCTGAGATCACTGGGTGGCTGAAAAGGGGCTATGCATCGATAGTAGAAACATTGATCGGCAACCCTGTGATTGGTCGGCGAAGATGTCGAAGGAGCGCGCTCAGTATTTTACGGCAGCAGAGCAAGAACTCTTGATTGAGGGATATCAGGAGTTTCAGAGTTTAATTAAAACGCAGGGGAACACTGCAAAGGCTGCAAAAGCAAGGAGAGAGGGCTGGCAGAAAGTTGCTGACAAATTAAACTCGTAAGTGATCCATGATATGACATTATATCATGTGATATTATATTATACCACATTATATTATATTACATCATATCCTCTTTCACATTAGAGCCACAACAGGACCCACTAGAACATGGGAAAAAGTAAAAGTGAAATATAAGAATATTCCACAGAATGGTAATATTTATCACTTATATTGCTTTTAGTCTATGACAAGAGACCCTGGAATAACCTGTTTGTTTGTTTATAACAGCAACCAAGAAAAGGGCAGAGCAAATAAAGACAGGTGGTGGTCCTGCACCCCCTCGTCACACCCCTTTTTGTACTGTGACATTTATTGACATTGTGGGGTTTTTTGTGTGTAGTTTGACATAACACTCCATCACTTTTACCTGTTCCCATGCAAGGGGTGACTGAAGCATGCACAGTAAGTCGGGAGTAAGTATATACAGTACAGTAAGTATATATATATATATATATATATATATATATATATATATATATATATATATATATATATATAGAGAGAGAGAGAGAGAGCGGAAGAAAGTAAATAATACCCTCACGGGAGAATCGATATCTCTCTATGAGCACACCGTCGTGCTGAGCTAAAGGATCCTGTCTATCCCGCAATATACGCTAAATTCTGTAAACTCTCCTTATCAATCTTGCACCTTCCTTGCTCGCGTACAAACGGACAGGACATGGCTGCGACAGACTTCCCAAATCCACCTTCGCTTTTTTAGCCGTGGTCTGTCATCTTGATTGCACGTAGTAATTTACTATTACTACTCTAAAATATGAATTACATCTGACGTGATCTACTACATGTAATAGAATGATTAATAGTACATTTCCCTTTTTTTAGGAAATGACCTGTATGTATCTGTATGAAATCAATAAAAGAATCAAATGCTGCATTATCTTTAGTTACATTGATAATATTTATTTATGGTAAAACAGTGGCGAAATATCGCTCTTGCTTTCATATAACTGCAGCGGACATACCTGAGTGGCCGCGATCTAATCCTGTTTACATAAAGTAAACCTGCTCCCGAGCAGGTTTACACTTACGGATCTGTTGCTATGACAGCAAGTCCCAGATGAGCTTCGGAGAACCGAATGATCCAAGATCACGCGAAATCGTCAACATTCAAATCCGGCTAACTTACTTAGCGAGGTACGAAGAACGGGCCCCTGGTGATCTACTGGTGGAGGGAGGGCTGATCGGGTTTACCCCGCCTTCTTCTTCTTGCCAGTAGTCTACTCATCAGAGGTCACAGGTGTGTCTGGTCATCATGAAGACACTTGTCCTCCTAGTGGCTACTGTTGCACTCCTGGTGAGTTTATTAACACTCACCCGAAAGAAAAAAGATGAACAACACCACCTGCAGACAAGATGGACACATGACAACTCACATCTCCGTGACATGACACAAGACCACATTCATCCATGGATGAACAACGCATGGTATCGATATATACATGACAGCACACCCAGAAAAGACTGCTATGTTTGCTCCTACATGCCCCCAACGACACAATACGCCACCTTGTATGCGAAGGGAATGGACATAATTCAAGCAAAGTGTGCCGTGAGCTACGCCATCCTTGGGTATCAATTCCAGGGAATCGTGGTCAACCATGAGGAACCTCTCCAGATAGGACTGCGAAATGGCACATGTGACGAATGGTTCTGGGTTGACCTGAAAGTGAAGCACAGAAGTAAGGCTAAATCATTCCCAGTCTTTCTTGAAAACAATGGGAATTTGAGCCACAGCCTATGCTACCGCCAAGAGAACGGATCCACACCAATGGGAAACACCACCAACTGCAAAGCAGTACAGACACACGCTCCTGGAGGGCCCGTAAAGAGCAACAACATCTCAAATGGCACCTTCTGGGTGCAAGGGATGGCCTGGATCTGTGGCCAACAGGCCTACTTCATCCTTCCTGGGAATTGGACAGGTCAGTGCGCTCCCATTTTCATATCTGACCACACTTTCAAGATAACCATGGACGCCACGTCAACTTCAACATCAACAACAAGGAAAAGACGAAGCACCCCGAACCTCAAGCAGCATGATTCTGTGTGGGGTTCCGATGTCCCAGAGGAATTCAAACTTTGGACTGACAGACAGAAAGTTACTCACGCACTCTTCCCATGGGTGGGGGTAGGAAAACACGCTTTAAGGATAGAGACTCTGAACTACCGCTTTGGACTTTTTCTGAATGCTTCATGTAAAATCGACGACGAACAGGATCAGGAAATTGACGCCCTGCGCATTGCAGTAATGCAACACAGGGTAGCATTGGACATGATTCTCGCCGAGAAAGGCGGACTATGTATCCTTTTTAACAACACATGTTGCACATACATTCCAGATAATGTGCACTCACCGAACATGACTGATGCTCTGGAAACACTCAGACAACTTCGGGATGCACAACAACGAGACTATGCCACAAACACAGAAGACTGGCTTACGTGGCTTTTAAGCGGCTCTTGGAAGTCCCTGCTGATTAAAGGCCTTGTTTTTGTTGGTGTTCTTCTGCTGTTGTTGTGTCTGTTCACTTCATGTGTCATACCTTGTTTGAAGAACATGGTATCAAAAATGGTAACTGCTTCAATTCATGCTTACATTACCCTATCACAGAATGATGAAGATGATAATGAGATAGACACTTGGATATAACATACTCACAAAACCCACTATTTTATGATGTCTTGGCTAAAAATGTCTACAAGTGGCCATAGACTGATTCACTGTTAGTGGTTGCTATGTACATATATAAAAGGAAAGATCAAACAACAGGTGGGAATGTCAAAAGATTTCAGGATTTTGGGATTTTTATTATTATTTTATTTTATTACTTTATCTTTTGCTCTTTATGTTTATGTTTGCTCTTTCAGTAAGTCACACTTTGTGCAGACTCTTAAATGGGGAAGTTACACTCTGTACTCCACAGGAAGCCTGCACGCAGCAGCTATTTTATCTCTTCCTGTATCTCTTCCTGTATGTGCTTTTAATAAAAGACTGCTTCTTTTTGCTACAGGGGCGAGTCTCTCCCTGAGTCTCACCCGTGTACACGTTAAACCTGTCTGAGCGTTTTTATTCTGACTTGAGTTGCAAAACAGGAAAAATCCTGACAACGGGATAAACTGTGTTCCTTTTCAGCTCAATGCAAAACGCGTAATATTTTCTCTGAATGTGGGATGATTCCATTTGTACGGAACGGTTGGCAACTCTACTAACTAGCCTTATGAATAAAATAAAGTTCAACATCAGTAACATAGCACGCACACAGCTGTATGGAAACTCCGCCGTGCTAGCTAGCACGCAGTACGAGTTATTGTAACTGATTGTAAAAAGTCAGCACAAAGAAAATAAACTACACCTAAACTCGGTTTATATCTGACCCAGATAGAGTGCAGTTCATAACTTCTTACCTGAAATTCAGTTCACCTGACGCTTGGACCGGCGCCGCCTCAGGTGTGCTTCTCCTGCCTTCGGTTTCCCTGATCAACCGGCTGCCCTCTGTTTGAGCTCTGCGTTAGCCACCACCAAAAAACTGAGTTATTTTTTCACATCGACAAGCATCTGGCAGATCCACCACCTTTCACTGTTTATACCGTTACTAAAATGAATAAATGAATAATCAGCCCATATAAATGAAAAATGTGACACCGAGTCTTTGCGGGAGACCGGGGGGTGAAACGAGAGTGACCCGCCCTCACTGTAAGGTAGCCCGGGGTCGCTTTTCAGCCAGCAGCGCTACCTAGAGTGGCTAGCTAGCCGGCTAGCTGTCCGGCGGAAACGACATCGTCAGAGCACTGTTGCTAATATGGGATGTCTTGATAAAACGAGCAGATATTTGAAGTTTACACAGCTACATTCTCGCCTGAAAATATGTTAAAAGTGTATTTTGTGACCTAGAAACAGTAATAAGAGCAAAGTAAAAACGAAGTGGTGGCTGCCATTGTTTGTTAATTGAGAATAACTAGAAAAATTTGCATTTTCCTGCGAAAATGCTGTGTGGATGCCTTAACGCTGAAGTTGCCTGCTGAAAAAGCTGAAAAAGTTGAAAACTTGCAAAAAGTTAAATGGCGGTGAGGGAACTGAAAATTCTGCTGAAAACAGGTGAAGAAACAGAATTTTTTTGCTGAAAAGTGGTGAAAAGCCAAAGATTCTACTGAAAGGGCTAAAGACAGAGAAATTGTTGCTGAAAAGTGGTGAAAAAAAAAATGTTGCCATAAGCAGGATTCAAACCTGGCATTCCTAGTCTCAAGGCGGATATTCATCTCACTGAGCCAAACTCTTTGTCACAAAGAAGAAGTGGACAGACTGACAATTCTGCTGAAATTAGCAGAAGCTGCTGAGAATTGTGCTGATAAGAGGTGAAAAGGCTGAAAATTTTGTAGAAAAGAGGTGAATCAGCAGAATCTCTGCAGAAAAGAGGGAAAGAAGCAGAACGTTGCGCTGAAAAGGGGTGAATCAGCAGAATTTCTGCTGAAAAGAGGCAGAACAACCTGGTTCTGCTCAAATTCACCAATCAGAGGTACTGCTTCTGTCTGCTTCATCAGGCTGTGTACTTGTATGTATTTCTGCCATGGAGCGTTAACAAGAATCTGAGGTCCATATTAGAAAAGCTGCTAAAATCATAAAACTTTGCAGAATTGTAATAAATTAGCAATATAAATTACAGGTCTGTGATAGTGTATAAATTTGTAGTGAAAAAAAAAGCTGAACAAGGTGGGATAGAACCCTCGACCTTTGAGCTGCAGACCCGTGTCATTACTGATTGCGCCACCTGGAAAGGGGGCAGGCAGCTGAAAAACAGAGACATGAGCAGTCAAAAAATAGATCGCGGTGAGAGGCGAAAAACGCCGTTTTTTGGAGTTACAAAACATCGTGTAACTCAGAAACTAGGAGGGCTAGCAGCATAATTCTTGTACTGGGTGAATCAGCGGACTTTGGTGTACTTTGACTGCGGTTTTCATTGCTCTTTGTAGGAGGACAGATTTCCACCCCTCAAACAAACCTAATTCATTGCTCAACGGTAAGATAATTGTAAAAACTGCTTCCACTGTGAGTGTCAGCAGTATCTGAAGATATATTGGCACAAGCCTCATGTCTTAACTTTGCTTTGTTTAAGAGATATGACAATTTGAAAATGCCTCTCATTAGAGAGTCCCAGCGCTGATTTTGAACAGACTCTCCATTGACTTTCTATGGAGAGTTTTAAGACTTTGTGTTGCTCTGAGGCGATTTGATAAAAAGCTGTAACTTCCACAACAGTGATAGTGACATTTTCTGAAAGCCAGCAAAAATACCTACATTTTGATGTATAATTTGTGGGGGTTGAGTGGAAATTGCGCGAGTTGCAAGAAGTTGTTCAGACATGAAGAGAAAGTTCAGAACAGACCAGCCCTCACTCTGAGTTAATTGCATAGCAACCATAGCAACGCATGTATTTTCTGAAAAATCACAATTTTGCAACTGAAAACTTAAAGAGGGATAAGATTAAAACAGAAGAAGATCTGAAAAAGCTGAATCATACAGGAATAGCCCAATAACTTGAGAACATTTTAAAGTTTGAATGGAGTTTCTAGGTGAAAGTATGAGGAAGTAGTTAAGTTTGAAAAGCAAGCAAGTTTTAGCAGAATTGTGGAAGTTTCCCATTCATTTCAATGGGACAAATTAAAGGAAAAAAGTGTAATATTTTAAAAAGTATAATAGTAATAAACACCAAAAGATATAGCAGTCGAAAGCAGAAGTAGGAGAACAGTTTAGAGTTTGAACGGTGAAAATCGGCTGAAAACTGAGGGAGTAGTTAAGCGGCAAAAAAACAGAGCAACTAGAATAATAAATTATAAAGAACTAGAAAAATTTGCATTTCCTGCGAAAATGCTGTGTGGATGCCTTAACGCTGAAGCTGTCTGCTGAAAAGCTGAAAAAGCTGAAAAGTTGCAAAAAGTGGTATGGTGGTGAAAAAAAAACATGCCGCCCGAAGCAGGATTCGAACCTGGCCCTCCTGGGCTCAAGGCAGCTACTCATCTCACTGACCCAAACTCATTCGCATAAAGAAGAGGTGGACAGACTGCTAATTCTGCTGAAATTAGCAGAAGCTGCTGAGAATTGTGCTGATAAGAGGTGAAAAGGCTGAAAATTTTGCAGAAAAGAGGTGAATCAGCAGAATTTATGCAGAAAAGAGGGAAAGAAGCAGAACGTTGCGCTGAAAAGAGGTGAATGAGCAGAATTTCTGCTGAAAAGAGGCAGAACAACCTGGTTCTGCTCAAATTCACCAATCAGAGGTACTGCCTCTGTCTGCTTCATCAGGCTGTGTACTTGTATGTATTTCTGCCATGGAGCGTTAACAAGAATCTGAAGTCCATATTAGAAAAGCTGCTAAAATCATAAAACTTTGCAGAATTGTAATTAATTATCAATATAAATTACAGGTCTGTGATAGTGTATAAATTTGTAGTGAAAAAAAAAAAAACATGAGGACCAAGGTGGAATTGAACCCATGACTTTTGAGCTGCAGACCCGTGTCATAATCGATTGCGTCACCTGGAAAGGGGGTGGGCGGCTGAAAAACCGAGACATGACCAGTCAAAAAATAGATCGCGGTGAGAGGCGAAAAACGCCGTTTTTTGGAGTTACAAAACGTCGTGTAACTGAAAAACTAGGAGGGCTAGCAGCATAATTCTTGTACTGAGTGAATCAGCGGACTTTGGTGTACTTTGACTGCGGTTTTCATTGCTCTTTGTACCTCTGTCGCGGAGATATGACGAGAGAAGAAACGGCTTCATTTTCGGAGTTTGAAAAGTGAGAGGAGGAGGGATTTCCACCCCTCAAACAAACGTAATTCATTGCTCAACGGTAAGATAATTGTAAAAACTGCTTCCACTGTGAGTGTCAGCAGTGTCTGAAGATATATTGGCACAAGCCTCATGTCCTAACTTTGCTTTGTTTAAGAGATATGACGATTTGAAAATGCCTCTCATTAGAGAGTCCCAGCGCTGATTTTGAACAGACTCTCCATTGACTTTCTATGGAGAGTTTTAAGACTTTGTGTTGCTCTAAGGCGATTTGATAAAAAGCTGTAACTTCCACAACAGTGATAGTGACATTTTCTGAAAGCCAGCAAAAATACCTACGTTTTGATGTATAATTTGTGGGGGTTAAGTGGAAATTGAGCAAGTAGCAAGAAGTTTTTTGGACATGAAGAGAAAATTGAAAAAGGAAAACCTCTCACTCTGAGTTAATTGCATAGCAACCATAGCAACGCATGTATTTTCCGAAAAATCACAATTTTGCAACTGAAAACTTAAAGAGAGATAAGATTAAAACGGTAGAAGATCTGAAAAAGCTGAATCAGGCAGGAATAGCCCAATAAGTTGAGAACATTTTAAAGTTTGAATGGAGTTTCTAGGTGAAAGTATGAGGAAGTAGTTAAGTTTGAAAAGCAAGCAAGTTTTAGCAGAATTGTGGAAGTTTCCCATTCATTTCAATGGGACAAATTAAAGGAAAAAAGTGTAATATTTTAAAGAGTATAATAGTAATAAACACCAAAAGATATAGCAGTCGAAAGCAGAAGTAGGAGAACAGTTTAGAGTTTGAACGGTGAAAATCGGCTGAAAACTGAGGGAGTAGTTAAGCGGCAAATAAATGGAGCAACTAGAATAATAAAGGATAAAGAATAAAGAGAAACAGGATCTCAATAGTGTGGATGCCTTGAGGCATCCACACAATAAGAATAATAAATCCGAGGAATAGTAATAAGTGTGCCTCTTGGCATAGGCACACTTAATAAAGAATAAAGAGAAACAGGAACTCAATAGTGTGGATGCTGTAAGCATCCACACAATAAAGAATAGAGAGAAACAGGAACTCAATGGTGTGGATGCCCTTTCAGGCATTCACACAATAATAAATCCGACGAATAGTAATAGGTGTTCCTCTTGGAATAGGCACACGTAATAATAAATCCGACGAATAGTAATAAGTGTGCCTCTTGGCATAGGCCCACTTAATAAGAATAATAAATCCGACGAATAGTAATAAGTGTGCCTATTGGCAAAGGCACACTTAATTAATAATAATAAGAATAATAAAGCCGACGAATAGTAATAAGTGTGCCTCTTGGCACAGGCACACTTAATAATAAGAATAATAAATCCGAGGAATAGTAATAAGTGTGCCTCTTGGCATAGGCACACTTAATAAAGAATAAAGAGAAACAGGAACTCAATAGTGTGGATGGTGTAAGCATCCACACAATAAAGAATAGAGAGAAACAGGAACTCAATAGTGTGGATGCCCTTTCAGGCATTCACACAATAATAAATCCGACGAATAGTAATAAGTGTTCCTCTTGGTATAGGCACACTTAATAAGAATAATAAATCCGACGAATACTAATAAGTGTGCCTCTTGGCAAAGGCACACTTAATTAATAATAATAAGAATAATAAAGCCGACGAATAGTAATAAGTGTTCCTCTTGGTATAGGCACACTTAATAAGAATAATAAATCCGACGAATAGTAATAAGTGTGTCTCTTGGCATAGGCACACTTAATAGATCTGACGAATAGTAATAAGTGTGCCTCTTGGCATAGGCACACTTAATAATAAATCCGACGACTAGTAATAAGTGTGCCTCTTGGTATAGGCACACTTAATAAGAATAATAAATCCGACGAACAGTAATAAGTGTGCCTCTTGGCAAAGGCACACGTAATTAATAATAATAAGAATAATAAAGCCGACGAATAGTAATAAGTGTGCCTCTTGGTATAGGCACACTTAATAAGAATAATAAATCCGACGAATACTAATAAGTGTGCCTCTTGGCAAAGGCACACTTAATTAATAATAATAAGAATAATAAAGCCGACGAATAGTAATAAGTGTGCCTCTTGGCATAGGCACACTTAATAATAAGAATAATAAATCCGACTAATAGTAATAAGTGTGTCTCTTGGCATAGGCACACTTAATAGATCTGACGAATAGTAATAAGTGTGCCTCTTGGCATAGGCACACTTAATAATAAATCCGACGAATAGTAATAAGTGTGCCTCTTGGTATAGGCACACTTAATAAGAATAATAAATCCGACGAACAGTAATAAGTGTGCCTCTTGGCAAAGGCACACGTAATTAATAATAATAAGAATAATAAAGCCGACGAATAGTAATAAGTGTGCCTCTTGGTATAGGCACACTTAATAAGAATAATAAATCCGACGAATACTAATAAGTGTGCCTCTTGGCAAAGGCACACTTAATTAATAATAATAAGAATAATAAAGCCGACGAATAGTAATAAGTGTGCCTCTTGGCATAGGCACACTTAATAATAAGAATAATAAATCCGACTAATAGTAATAAGTGTGTCTCTTGGCATAGGCACACTTAATAGATCTGACGAATAGTAATAAGTGTGCCTCTTGGCATAGGCACACTTAATAATAAATCCGACGAATAGTAATAAGTGTGCCTCTTGGTATAGGCACACTTAATAAGAATAATAAATCCGACGAACAGTAATAAGTGTGCCTCTGGCAAAGGCACACGTAATTAATAATAATAAGAATAATAAAGCCGACGAATAGTAATAAGTGTGCCTCTTGGTATAGGCACACTTAATAAGAATAATAAATCCGACGAATACTAATAAGTGTGCCTCTTGGCAAAGGCACACTTAATTAATAATAATAAGAATAATAAAGCCGACGAATAGTAATAAGTGTGCCTCTTGGCATAGGCACACTTAATAATAAGAATAATAAATCCGACTAATAGTAATAAGTGTGTCTCTTGGCATAGGCACACTTAATAGATCTGACGAATAGTAATAAGTGTGCCTCTTGGCATAGGCACACTTAATAATAAATCCGACGAATAGTAATAACTGTGCCTCTTGGTATAGGCACACTTAATAAGAATAATAAATCCGACGAATAGTAATAAGTGTGCCTCTTGGCAAAGGCACACTTAATTAATAATAATAAGAATAATAAAGCCGACGAATAGTAATAAGTGTGCCTCTTGGCATAGGCACACTTAATAATAAGAATAATAAATCCGACGAATAGTAATAAGTGTGTCTCTTGGCATAGGCACACTTAATAGATCTGACGAATAGTAATAAGTGTGCCTCTTGGCATAGGCACACTTAATAATAAGAATAATAAATCCGACGAATAGTAATAACTGTGTCTCTTGGTGTAGGCACACTTAATAAATCCGACGAATAGTAATAAGTGTGCCTCTTGGCACAGGCACACTTAATAATAAGAATAATAAATCCGACGAATAGTAATCGGTGTGCCGCTTGGCATAGGCACACTTAATAATAAATCCGATGAATAGTAATAAGTGTGCCTCTTGGCATAGGCACACTTAATAATAAATCCGATGAATAGTAATCAGTGTGCCGCTTGGCATAGGCACACTTAATAAGAATAATAAGTCCGAGGAATAGTAATAAGTGTGCCTCTCTCTTGGCATAGGCACACTTAAAAATAATAAGAAGAATAATAAATCTGAGGAATAGTAATAAGTGTGCCTCTTGGCATAGGCGCACTTAACAAGAATAATAAATCCGATGAATAGTAATAAGTGTGCCTCTTGGCATAGGCACACTTAATAATAAGAATAATAAATCCGACGAATAGTAATAAGTGTGTCTGTTGGCGTAGGCACACTTAATAAATCCGACGAATAGTAATAAGTGTGCCTCTTGGCATAGGCACACTTAATAATAAGAATAATAAATCCGGCGAATAGTAATAAGTGTGTCTCTTGGCGTAGGCACACTTAATAAATCCGACGAATAGTAATAAGTGTGCCTCTTGGCATAGGCACACTTAATAATAAGAATAATAAATCCGGCGAATAGTAATTAGTGTGCCGCTTGGCATAGGCACACTTAATAAGAATAATAAGTCCGAGGAATAGTAATAAGTGTGCCTCTCTCTTGGCATAGGCACACTTAATAATAATAAGAAGAATAAATCTGAGGAATAGTAATAAGTGTGCCTCTTGGCACAGGCACACTTAATAAGAAGAATAATAAATCTGAGGAATAGTAATAAGTGTGCCTCTTGGCACAGGCACACTTAATAATAAGAAGAATAATAAATCTGAGGAATAGTAATAAGTGTGCCTCTTGGCACAGGCACACTTAATAATAAGAATAATAAATCCGACGAATAGTAATCAGTGTCCCGCTTGGCATAGGCACACTTAATAATAAATCCGATGAATAGTAATAAGTGTGCCTCTTGGGGCATAGGCACACTTAATAATAAATCCGATGAATAGTAATAAGTGTGCCTCTTGGCATAGGCACACTTAATAAGAATAATAAGTCCGAGGAATAGTAATAAGTGTGCCTCTCTCTTGGCATAGGCACACTTAAAAATAATAATAAGAATAATAAATCTGAGGAATAGTAATAAGTGTGCCTCTTGGCATAGGCACACTTAATAATAAATCCGATGAATAGTAATAAGTGTGCCTCTTGGCATAGGCACACTTAATAATAAGAATAATAAATCCAACGAATAGTAATAAGTGTGTCTCTTGGCATAGGCACACTTAATAGATCTGACGAATAGTAATAAGTGTGCCTCTTGGCATAGGCACACTTAATAAGAAGAATAATAAATCCGACGAATAGTAATAACTGTGTCTCTTGGTGTAGGCACACTTAATAAATCCGACGAATAGTAATAAGTGTGCCTCTTGGCACAGGCACACTTAATAATAAGAATAATAAATCCGACGAATAGTAATCGGTGTGCCGCTTGGCATAGGCACACTTAATAATAAATCCGATGAATAGTAATAAGTGTGCCTCTTGGCATAGGCACACTTAATAATAAATCCGATGAATAGTAATAAGTGTGCCTCTTGGCATAGGCACACTTAATAATAAGAATAATAAATCCAACGAATAGTAATAAGTGTGTCTCTTGGCATAGGCACACTTAATAGATCTGACGAATAGTAATAAGTGTGCCTCTTGGCATAGGCACACTTAATAAGAAGAATAATAAATCCGACGAATAGTAATAACTGTGTCTCTTGGTGTAGGCACACTTAATAAATCCGACGAATAGTAATAAGTGTGCCTCTTGGCACAGGCACACTTAATAATAAGAATAATAAATCCGACGAATAGTAATCGGTGTGCCGCTTGGCATAGGCACACTTAATAATAAATCCGATGAATAGTAATAAGTGTGCCTCTTGGCATAGGCACACTTAATAATAAATCCGATGAATAGTAATCAGTGTGCCGCTTGGCATAGGCACACTTAATAAGAATAATAAGTCCGAGGAATAGTAATAAGTGTGCCTCTCTCTTGGCATAGGCACACTTAAAAATAATAAGAAGAATAATAAATCTGAGGAATAGTAATAAGTGTGCCTCTTGGCATAGGCGCACTTAACAAGAATAATAAATCCGATGAATAGTAATAAGTGTGCCTCTTGGCATAGGCACACTTAATAATAAGAATAATAAATCCGACGAATAGTAATAAGTGTGTCTGTTGGCGTAGGCACACTTAATAAATCCGACGAATAGTAATAAGTGTGCCTCTTGGCATAGGCACACTTAATAATAAGAATAATAAATCCGGCGAATAGTAATAAGTGTGTCTCTTGGCGTAGGCACACTTAATAAATCCGACGAATAGTAATAAGTGTGCCTCTTGGCATAGGCACACTTAATAATAAGAATAATAAATCCGGCGAATAGTAATTAGTGTGCCGCTTGGCATAGGCACACTTAATAAGAATAATAAGTCCGAGGAATAGTAATAAGTGTGCCTCTCTCTTGGCATAGGCACACTTAATAATAATAAGAAGAATAAATCTGAGGAATAGTAATAAGTGTGCCTCTTGGCACAGGCACACTTAATAAGAAGAATAATAAATCTGAGGAATAGTAATAAGTGTGCCTCTTGGCACAGGCACACTTAATAATAAGAAGAATAATAAATCTGAGGAATAGTAATAAGTGTGCCTCTTGGCACAGGCACACTTAATAATAAGAATAATAAATCCGACGAATAGTAATCAGTGTCCCGCTTGGCATAGGCACACTTAATAATAAATCCGATGAATAGTAATAAGTGTGCCTCTTGGGGCATAGGCACACTTAATAATAAATCCGATGAATAGTAATAAGTGTGCCTCTTGGCATAGGCACACTTAATAATAAGAATAATAAATCTGATGAATAGTAATCAGTGTGCCGCTTGGCATAGGCACACTTAATAAGAATAATAAGTCCGAGGAATAGTAATAAGTGTGCCTCTCTCTTGGCATAGGCACACTTAAAAATAATAATAAGAATAATAAATCTGAGGAATAGTAATAAGTGTGCCTCTTGGCATAGGCGCACTTAACAAGAATAATAAATCCGATGAATAGTAATAAGTGTGCCTCTTGGCATAGGCACACTTAATAATAAGAATAATAAATCCGACGAATAGTAATAAGTGTGTCTGTTGGCGTAGGCACACTTAATAAATCCGACGAATAGTAATAAGTGTGCCTATTGGCATAGGCACACTTAATAATAAGAATAATAAATCCGGCGAATAGTAATCAGTGTGCCGCTTGGCATAGGCACACTTAATAAGAATAATAAGTCCGAGGAATAGTAATAAGTGTGCCTCTCTCTTGGCATAGGCACACTTAATAATAATAAGAAGAATAAATCTGAGGAATAGTAATAAGTGTGCCTCTTGGCACAGGCACACTTAATAAGAAGAATAATAAATCTGAGGAATAGTAATAAGTGTGCCTCTTGGCACAGGCACACTTAATAATAATAAGAATAATAAATCTGAGGAATAGTAATAAGTGTGCCTCTTGGCATAGGCACACTTAATGAGAATAATAAATCCGAGGAATAGTAATAAGTGTGCCTCTTGGCACAGGCACACTTAATAAGAAGAAGAATAAATCTGAGGAATAGTAATAAGTGTGCCTCTTGGCACAGGCACACTTAATAAGAAGAAGAATAAATCTGAGGAATAGTAATAAGTGTGCCTCTTGGCATAGGCACACTTAATAACCAGGCTTCCTGTTTTTGCTTGAGACTTCGGCTGGCGTGTCTGTGTACCTGCTCGGTCTCCATATTCCGGAATATGTAAAATTAAAGATAATTTTTTGAGTTTAACCACTTTGAGCCGTGTCTTTCTTTGCCGTTAAAGAATACAAAGAACTGAATTTAATACTTGGTGCCGTGACCTGGATTCTTTTGCGGCTGAGGGGACTAATTCGGAGTTTAAGGTACAATCTGATATGAGGCGGACAACATACCGGTCTAAAAGATTTAAAGGTAAACTCAAGCCGGAATATGTCAAATTAAAGATCATTTTTTGAGTTTGACCACTTTGAGCCGTGTCTTTCTTTGCTGTTAAAGAATACAAAGAACTGAATTTAATAACATTTCTATCTAATAGACTGCAATTTGTTCAGGATGTCCTAAAAACTCCCTGAAAAACCTTCAGTTAATCCAAAATGCTGCAGCAAGAGTCCTGACAGGGACTAGAAAGAGAGAGCATATTTCTCCTGTTTTGGCTTCCCTTCATTGGCTTCCTGTTAAATCCAGAATTGAATTCAAAATCCTGCTCCTCACATACAAGGTCTTAAATAATCAGGCCCCATCTTATCTTAATGACCTTGTAGTACCATATCACCCTATTAGAGCACTTCACTCTCACACTGCAGGCTTACTTGTTGTTCCTAGAGTATTTAAAAGTAGAATGGGAGGCAGAGCCTTCAGTTTTCAGGCCCCTCTTCTGTGGAACCAGCTTCCAGTTTGGATTCAGGAGACAGACACTATCTCTACTTTTAAGATTAGGCTTCAAACTTTCCTTTTTGCTAAAGCATATAGTTAGGGCTGGACCAGGTGATCCTTCCAGGTTTCTTCCTGTTAAAAGGGAGTTTTTCCTTCCCACTGTCGCTAAAGTGCTTGCTCTTAGGGGGTCATATGATTGTTGGGTGTTTCTCTGTATGTATTATTGTAGGGTCTACTTTACAGTATAAAACACCTTGAGGTGACTGTTGTTGTGATTTGGCACTATATAAATAAAAGTGAATTGACCTGAATTGAAATTGAACAATGTGTAGAGGAGTTTTTGACCATACTTGCTGGGAGATAGTTGGAGGTACTCCAAGTTCCTTTCCTGAGTTTCCTGAAATTTTTTGAACATAATGTTTAGTATCAAAGAGCTGTAAAGAAGACAAATCCTGAGTTTTTGTATCACCACACAGGTCACAAGTTCCTTGTATGGTTTTTATTTCTCTTATTGATCCTGTGAGTACAGATTGATATCTGTAGTTACATTAAACAATATAATGTGTGAAATCTTTAATTGAAATAAACTTGTGACCTTATGCAGTGAACCTGTTGTTATTGACCGCTTAATATCCCCTTTATGTCCTGCTCTTTTTGATGAGTGTAATTATTATGTTCCCCTATTTATCTGATTTAATCCTGTTTTTACCACTGTTGGCTGTAGTATTTTAACTGTGGTCAACACATCTCTTAGTTCAGGTGCAGTTCTCACTTTCTTTAAAAATGCTATTATGTAACCACTCTTAAAGAGAAGAATTTAGACGGAGATGTCCATCAGAGTGTCCTGTGGGGTGTGCACAGTCAGGGAAGGATGCAACGTGAAACTCACACACAACCTTGTCTAACATTTAAATTTGTTTGATCTGAAACATTTAAGTGTGACAAAATCAGGCAATCAGGAAGTGGGGCACTTTTTCACACCACTACATTTTCCAGCACATGATGCTATCTCTGACCTCCACACAGCACATGAAGTGTTTTCAGGTCTGTATCTTGATATTACTTACTACACATAGCAAAATGACTCGTACTTTCTTAACCATGGCACTTAAAATGTAGATTGTCCTGTGAAATACTGGACTTGTCCCAATGGAAAAACTAAAGAAATCCCAGGCTGAGTAATTCCAGCTGGACCATTCTGAGCAGATATTTTTGATAAGGGATGATGATGCCCTTCTTTTAAAATATGCTGCTGAGCAGAGAGGCTCAAGTGACAGCATTGGTGCCATTCCTAGGTCTGGAATGGAGGAGATGAGGGTGTTGTCACAGTGGTGACTCTGCCACTTTTGATCCTGTGGATAAGAGAGGGTGAGTGGGAGCTGGCTCTGCATAGTTCGAGGTCTTGGAGTGCCTGTTTTCCCCCTGTACTGGAACAGAAAACAAAAGGACCCCTGACCTCTTTCTATGTCTGTCTCTACACTGCACTGTCTCACATTCTTAGTCTGACTCTCAGATTATTTTTAATGTTCCTACTCCTCTGTGCAAATAAAACTGAATTGAATTGGTAGATGTGAGTCATCTAAAATGCCAAGTGCTGCTCAGTGCTCAGAAATACTTTCTGATTTAAATTTGCTGTGAAACTACAAATAATTCAGTTGATTCAAACTGAACTCCTATTTTGCTAATTGAAATTCAAGACTCTAATACTGTATGTATATCTGTCTTTAAATATTGCTCCTTACCTGATAGCATCTCCCTCTCAAACTGATCATTACACACACCGTGAGTTAGATCATTTTAATTTCTGACCTTTGAGCATGTTTACCCTCTTTAAATCTGTTCTGATAATAGAAAGAAAAGAGAAAGAGAACCCACTCAGTAAAAAGATGCTTAAACACCCTGAAAATAAATGAAAGAAGACTTTGCCAGATGTCTAAAAATGTTGAGATTGGGATTGCACCTCTGCAAACACTTCATAAAACAATCGATTCAAACCCAGCTCTGTCCTGCTGTGAGGCAGTGTTGTTAATCACTACACTGCACATATATGAACCTATAAATGTGCTTTTTTATATTGTCATCTGGAAATCTATGTTCTCCTATGCTCAGTGTTGTGTCACTGTCTGATAACAGCCATTTTGTAAAAAAAAAAGAAAAAGAAGGGTGGACTGAAATGCAGGAAACATCAGAATCCTGTCAGGCAAAAATAAACAAAGTCTAAAAACACGAGGAAAAGAGTCGGAAAACATGGTACAAGGACTCGAAAGGAATTAAAACTAAACATCAAGCATAAGAAACAAAGACTACCATGAGTAAAATGGGAAGTAACGTACCACAGAGATGAAAACTAAGCACGACTCAGAAACGCAAGGATGCAAGAATATACAAGAACTTAAGGAATTAAATATAAATCCGACTGTTACCATGAACGTGTCTGTGAAGGTTACCATGAACAGAATTAGATATGAGACTAAAACCACAGAATATAAATATAAAGAAACCAACCAGGAAACTATGTTATAAGAAAAATACTTATCATATAAGGCAGACCCAACACTGGGTCCAAAGTCAGGGATCTTAACCGTAGGTGTTATGTACGTGTCCACTTAAATGTAACTTTTAAGCCAAATGAAACAGAATTTTAGCCTTGATGATGACAGTGCACCATCAATTTTCCCTTGACTGGAAGTCTAATCAAGACAAAATTGCTTAGTAGGTAAGTGTGAATTCAAATTTAGCTGAATTCAGGTCTTTGAACAACATCACACCCATGGCTTCGTCACCCATGAATGCTAATTTCAGCCCAAAATACATGTTAGGCTTTGAGGCAACAATTCTAACAACTACACCATCGTGCTAGCCAACCACTGGTGCTTGGGGGAACATCATCATAGACTGGGAATTATGAATATGAAACTATAAAATAGGAATGAGTTTAGTCGTCTTTGGAGACCACTCTCCCTCCTTATTAGTCACATATGGAGACTTGGTCACTGCCCTTCAGTGTCACATTTGAAAGCACAGAGCATCACAGTAGGTAACGTAATATTTCACTGACATTGTGAACAAGTGTATTGAATTGAAACCATGATGTTATCCCAACATTAACCTGCAGTCTAATGTTGAACTGCTTGCAGTGGCTGCTGTTATTTTCATGGTCGTGGGTGTCTGAGCTGCATTTTAAATACAGGCCTTGAGTTTTGTAGAGTTTATGCTTCTTTGAGTTTTATATTCTAGGTCATCATTTGGCTTTTTGTACTTTTGCTCGGGTTGCTTTTGTAGTGTTTCAGTTTAGTATAGCCTCCCCAGTGTCCTTCTGTTTCTTGTGAAGTCCTCACCTCTGTTTCCTGTTTATTACTTCCTGCTTTAGTTTTTGGTAGTCTTTTGTCTCCTGTGCTTTGTTTTGATTATTCAGTTCCTTCTTGTCTCGCTACCCAGATTCTCTTCACCTGTACATTATTTTCTTTAGCTGTGTTCACTTCCTCTAATGTGTGGACTTCCTAAATATACTTTGGACCAAACAACTTTGTGTGTGCATGCATATTTCCAGAGGTGAGAAGTAACAAAGTACAAGTACATTAACAAAATACAAATACTTAAGTAGAATTTTCATGTGTCTTTATTTTTCTGCCAGCTTATATTTTGCTCCCAACTACTCAGTGATGGAGAAAGAGGAAGATGTAAGAAACAGGACAGAAAAGAAAGAATGGAGGTTAGACTGATAGACTTTTGTGTGTGGTGGATGGGTTAATGTAAACGGGCATCCCCCATGGATGGCAGGGACAAAGGTCCATGTTAATGACACAATATCCTAAGAATGGTCTCATATGTCTTCTACCCTTCTGAGAGATGATAGCATCTCCTTGTTTATCTCACAAATGCTCTCTGGTGTTATTCCAGCAGGCCCAGCTGACAGCTGACAGCTCTCTCCTATAGAGTAACTTACTGCAAAAGCATGAGAGTTTCCCACATTTATATTTATAGGGTGGAAATCTGTAACATTTGAAGGAGTAAAAGGCTAAAGGTCTTTCAGAGTTGTCACTTTTTCCTGGACCGTTCACTAACAGGAGAAAATTCCTACACTTGATCACAGGATGAGCTCATTCTTGACACCTCACGATGTCCTTGTCTTCAAAGGGAAAGTGTTTCCCATGTGCAGACAACAATTGTCCACTGATGAGCCATTATGCCGACAGGTTTACTGTGACTGTTGGCATTTTCAAGATGAAGTACTTCCTCAGCACAGACAGTTCAAAGCCCTGTCCTTTCTCTCCAATACAAAATATAGATTTGACTTTTACACAGTTTGTAAGAACTCCGTGTTTAGATTTCACTATGAAAAGAGATGGAGATCTTTAAGCTCAATAATGACGCACTCTAATTCCATTAAGTCAATTTTGTCACTTCAGGCAACTTTGCAAAGCAAGACCTAGGCCCTCAGGAGCGCACACATAACAAAACGCTAACAGGAACCAAAACATGTAATGTTAATTAAATTTAGGGACGTCCAGTAATGGCAGGTGAAACAACTGCTGGAGACGTAAGGTGGAGGAGAACAGAAGCTAAATATAGCCTAACTTTGTGGTAGTACCAGCTGAGTACAGGTAATAATAATAATAATAATACATTTTATTTATAGGCGCCTTTCAGACCCTCAAGGTCACCTTACAGTAGCACATAAACAATACCATAAAAAACATTAAAAAAAGATGTATATATAGCAAACATGGTAGATAAAATTTAGACATAAACAATCATAAAAGCAAATATAAAAACTGAGCAAGGTAAAAATGGCCTAAGACAGATCAGGTGTATGCAGTTCTGAACAGATGGGTTTTGAGTAGTGATTTAAAAGAGGTGAGACAGTGTGTGGTCCGTAGAGCAAGTGGAAGTGCATTCCAAAGTCTCGGGGCAGAACAACTAAAGGCTCTGAGTCCCATGGTAGTCAGGCGAGCAGGTGGAACTGACAGAAGGGAAGCTGAAGAAGAGCGGAGTGTACGAAGGGGTGAGTATGTATGGAGAAGATCGGATAGATATGGAGGAGCGAGGTTATGAAGCGCTTTGAAAGTGAGAAGCAGGATCTTGAAATTGACACGGAGGTGAACTGGGAGCCAATGGAGCTGTTTAAGAACAGGTGTTATATGTTCAGTGGATCTGGTTCTGGAAATAATACGAGCAGCTGTATTTTGAACCAACTGCAGTTTATGGAGGGATTTATGAGGTAGACCATAGAGAAGAGAGTTACAGTAATCCAGACGAGATGTGACAAGAGCATTGACAAGTATGGCGGTACTGTGTGGTGTGAGTGAGGGACGAAGACGGTTAATATTACGGAGATGAAAGTAGGAAGACCGAGTGATATTATTTATATGTGCTGTGAAGGACAGAGTGCTATCGAGAATGACACCAAGACTCTTAACCTGAGGGGAGGGTGTGACAACAGAGTTATCAATGGATAATGAAAGACTGGTTGGAACTGTAGTCAGTTTTGATCTGGTGCCTATTAAAATGAATTCTGTTTTATTGCCATTAAGTTTAAGAAAGTTGTGCGTAAACCAGACCTTGATTTCACTTAAACAGTCAGAAATGGATGTAGGTGGGAGAGTAGCTGTGGGTTTGGAGGATAGGTAGAGCTGGGTGTCATCTGTGTAGCAGTGAAACTGGATGTTATGCTTCCTAAAAATATTACCTAGGGGTAGGAGATAGATGATAAAAAGTAAAGGACCCAGGACAGAGCCTTGGGGTACACCGGAATTAACTGGAGTAGATACTGATCTGTGAGGGAGTAATTGAACAAACTGTGAGCGGCCAGAGAGATAAGAAGTAAACCAGGCGAGTACTGTACCATTGATGCCAATAGATGCTAATCTGTGAAGGAGAATGCGGTGGGAGATAGTATCAAAAGCTGCTGTAAGGTCAAGGAGAATGAGGATGGATATAAGTCCAGAATCAGCTGCAAGCAGAAGATCATTGGTGATTTTTACTAGGGCTGTTTCTGTACTGTGATATGAACGGAAGCCGGACTGAAACTGTTCGTACAAGTTATTTCCAATGAGATGTTATTTCCAGGTCACTGGTGAGGAACATTACGGGGAAAAATGACCAAGTGTTAGTTCTCCAACAACAGCCTGACAGTAGCCAACTGTCAGGCGATATCAAATGAGACAAGTGAGCTGCTGCTCTGTGCTGCTGATTATGTTGGTAGCTTCAGAACATTAAAGAGAGAAGATAGAATAAATGGCATGTAGTAGTTCCATATAAATGCATGAAGAATGAAATGAAAGAGATGTTCAGTGCATCATGGGAGGTCCCATACGTTGTCGGAAGTCTTTGAATTTCCAGAAACTTACGAGCCTGTGACTTGACCAAAGCACTCGGACTGGTCAAACGGACTGGTAAAACTATGAGTGCACTATATAAATGTGACAACATACAGTCCCAGTCCCTTTTACTTCTCTGGGAGGAAATTTTGTCTCAAAAAGTGTGACCGATTTAGACATAAGGTATGAAACACTTGGTTATTGCATTAGTATGAGGGATCTGTTACTCCCAACTCATCATTTGTTAGCGAGTAGTGTTATGGTTGTTAAGTGCATGTTTCAACCCGAATCACAATCCTTTCCTAAACCTAATGAAGTTATATTGTCTAATGCTAATCAGTCATTGCAGTAAGAAAAAGCCTCAACTGCGCACTTCTCTCAGCTACAGTGCTGTGAAAAAGCATATTTCATATTCCAGATTATCAAACAAATTTCATATATTAGACAAAGATCATGGTAAATGATTTTATTAAGAGAAAAAAGGTATCCAAACCTAACCTATGTGGAAAGAGTGATTAAGCCTCTTGTTAAATGCAGAATGAACTGTGATTCGGCCACATGTTCTGGAACACTGAGTTCAGTTTCACTAGCCCACCCAGGCATGAATATTTCCAATCTAACCTGACAAAATAAAGTCAATTTAATTCAGTTTTATTCATATAGCACCACATCACAACAACAGTTACCTTAAGGCACTTTATTTTGTAAAGTAAAGACTCTACAAACATAGAGAGATCCCCAACAGTCCACGAATGCCTATGAGTAAGCGCTTTGGCAAAAGTGGGAATAAAAATCTCCCTTTTAATGGGAAGAAACCTCCAGCAGAAGAAGGCTCAGGGAGGGGACAGTCATCTGCCACCACCGGGTGGGGGTGAAGGAGACAGGACAAAAGACATGCTGTCCAGGAATGAATAACTGAATGAAAAGAGGTAAGAAGAAACACCCAGTGCATCATGGGAATCCCCCGGCACCCTACACTTATTGCAGCATAACTAAGGGAGGATTCAGGGTCACCTGGTCCAGCCGTAACTATATGCTTTAGCAAAAAGGAAAGTTTGAAGCCTAATCTTGAAAGTAGAGATAGTGTCTGTCTCCTGAATCCAAACTGGAAGCTGGTTCCACAGAAGAGGGGCCTGAAAACTGAAGGCTCTGCCTCCCATTCTACTTTTAAATACTCTAGGAACAACAAGTAAGCCTGCAGTGTGAGAGTGAAGTGCTCTAATAGGGTGATATGGTACTTCAAGGTCATTAAGATAAGATGGGGCCTGATTATTTAAGACCTTGTATGTGAGGAGCAGGATTTTGAATTCAATTCTGGATTTAACAGGAAGCCAATGAAGGGAAGCCAAAACAGGAGAAATATGCTCTCTCTTTCTAGTCCCTGTCAGTACCCTTGCTGCAGCATTTTGGATTAGCTGAAGGCTTTTCAGCGAGTTTTTAGGACATCCTGATAATAATGAATTACAGTAGTCCAGCCTGGAAGTAATAAATGCATGAACTAGTTTTTCAGCATCACTCTGAGACAGGATATTTCTAATTTTAGAGATGTTGCACAAATGGAAGAAAACTTCTTACATATTTGTTTAATATGTGCATTGAAG
Organism: Oreochromis niloticus; assembly: GCF_001858045.2. Lineage (NCBI taxonomy): Eukaryota > Metazoa > Chordata > Actinopteri > Cichliformes > Cichlidae > Oreochromis > Oreochromis niloticus. The sequence continues at coordinate 33,162,137 of NC_031978.2, read as the reverse complement.
GACATATCCTGGTCAAATGTGACTTCAAGGTTCCTCACAGTGTTACTGGAGGCCAAGGTAATTTGGCTAGACTTCTCTCTAAGATTTTGAGGACTCAGTACAACAACCTCAGTTTTATCTGAATTAAGAAGCATGTGTCTAAGGGAAGCATGTAAAATGTAAACAGAAGTGGTCCTAGCACTGAACCCTGTGGAACTGCATAATCAATCTTGTGTGAAGAGGGCTCTGCGTTTAAATGCACAAACAGAAACTATTAGATTCGATGGCTAATATTGGTCAAATTTAACTACATGTAATATCATGCAGGTGGCAGAAAGACTTTGTAACACTACCTCACTAAACTCATGTTTACTTTTATGTTTCGTTTCTAATTTACAGCTACAAAGTTAGTGTAAGTCTACATGGTCCCAAGTGGCCAAAGCACAAACTGTTAGATCAACATGATAACAATAAATCAGAGCAGTCAAGCCTAGAATAAAAATATGCATGAACTAGTTTTTCAATGTCACTCTGAGACAGGATGTTGCCTAAATGCAAGGAAGCTCCCCTATATATTTGTTTAATATATGAGTTGTGTCATGGCCCTGGACCTCCCAGTGGATTTTTCCTAGAGCCACAAGTTGAAGGAGATATGCTGGCTAAAAATGACTACACTTTCACACAGTGTTACTGGATGACTACACTTTCAAACAGTGTTACTGGAGGCCAACGTAATGCCATCTAGTGTAAGGGTCCGGTTAGATATTGTGTTTTGAAGTTTTTTAGGTCCAAGGTTTACAATGACAATGACCAGTGTTTTATCTGAACTTAGAATAAAGATATTAAAGGTCACCCAGGCCTTGATATCTTTAAGACATGCCTATAGTTTAACTAATTCGTGTGTATCTGTGAAAATGTATGCTGTGACTTCTAATAATATTGCCTAAGGGAAGCATGCGAATTCCTCCATGACTAACTCCCCTGGGTTAAGAGATTCCCCATTTACACCTGGTGTAACACATGGCACTCCATGGTGTTACACCAGGAATGCAGAATGAAATTGACATATGGAAATTGAAAAAGAGGTGAATTAAGTTTATTAGATATGAGTCAACACATGTAGCACAATTCCTTTAATATGTATGGTATGTTGTACTATCTGTAGTAAAACATTGTGGTCAGTGGTATCAATGCTGCAGTGCAGTCTAACAGGACAAGTACAGAGGTCCACAGTCAGAAACCATAAAGAGGATATTAGTAATTTTCACCAGTGCTGTTTCTATACTGTGACCAATTCTGAAACTTGAAATTCTGAAACTTTAAGATTTTGTATATAAAAGGAAGGCTGAAGGTTGGTTTATGATAACAGCAGGGCCAAATAAAGGCTTTTTAAGTAATGGGTTAATTTATGACATCTCAAAAGACCAAGCTACATAACCCGTTAATAAAGACAGATTAATCACATTAAAAATTTATTTGTAATTATAAAATTGTATTTTGAAAAGAATTTATCTGAAAATCTGAAAATGGTTTTTGAAATGAGGTTATTATTGAGAGCTTTATTCTGTTTTTTGTGAAATCCATGCACGATTTGAAGTATTTATTAATGTAGTAATAACTACATTAAAATATTGATTTATAATTAGTGATTTAAAATAAATTAAGCAATAAATTACTTAAGTAATGTCTAAATAAATAAAAGAAAAGAAAAAATGAATTTTAAATAAATTTACAAATGCATTTTTTATTGCACAATTCATTATTGAAGCATAAAATTCTTTATTTTGGTGTGTGTGACCCTTCAGGCTTTCAGATGAATATAAACTTTATCGAGGTTTCTGGCTGATCAAAGTGCTGGAGTGAAAAGCTGCTGCCACTGCCCTTCTCAGCCTGTGCTGTGAGAATTCTGCAGGCTAGCAGGACTTGTGTGTAGATTTGTGGGCCCTGGAAATGACACCAGCGAGCCACCGCACCAGCTCCTGGCTGATGGAGCAGCAACAGCAACAACAGCATTTGTTTTCATTCAAAGGCTTTATGTTTTTTCCTGTAAACCTGGTGGGCTGGTCTCTAGGGCCAGTCCAGCCCTGGAACGTGATCTGGATTTAAGGGGTAGAGAAACTATATTCAATTAAACTTTATTCAGTTGTATTTCTATACTGTCAAATCACAACATCAGCTACTTCAAGATGAGTAAGGAAGAGGACTCCCTTACTACTATTTATTTATAATCTGTATAGCACTTTAGGAGCACCTTTCACGTTAAAAGCACCTTATCTAGCACTTTATTTAGCATCGCACTTTAAGCATAGATTTGCACAGAAGAACATTTGCACACAAGAAGTTGAATTATTTATTGAATATATTGGGTATTTTAAAATCAGTTGGTAGCCCTTGTTCCAGGTCCTGCACAGCTGCTCCTCATCAAGGAATGTGGTGTTGTCTGTAAAAAGCAAAAGGTTGTGATTGAGAGTAAATAAGGTTTACCAGTAAGGAGAAGTAATGCAAGTGTGTGTGTGGAAGTCAAGAATTATAGGGGGTGCAAAGAAGTGATTGTAAGATGTGATTACTCAACTTTCGTTCTGGGGTTCTCTCCAAGGTGTTTGGGCAAATGTTTCCGCGGCGGGCCAGACACGATTTAAAGCTTCCCAGAGAGACCATGGGTTAAGGGAGAGTGGGGAATCTCTGGTGCTTGGGTTTTGGGGTTTTTATAATAATGGGTGTGGTGTCTGATTAAAGTGTAAAATATTTCATAATATGGAAATGTGAAATGTATGTATATATTTATTCAAGCTGATGTGTTGTATACTGTTGTGGAAGGTTGGGATTTAAGAATTTACTTGTGTGTGGAATAATGGTTTAGTCTGTGACAGCTGAAGGCTGCCAGTTGTCATTAGAGAGGGTGTTGTGTTTGTGAGGAGAGCTGCATGTTTGTTCCACTAACACTTGTCTTGGTCTGCCTCGCTGTAACCCTACGATATCATGGATAAGTAAGATCCCAAAAGGGTATGTACCCCTGACACATAGAGGAAGTGGCAGTGATGAATGAATCCCATCATTGACTAGAAAAGGTTCGAACAAAGGCTTTAATAATAATCTAATAATAACACATGAATAAACACCAGATCTATGGAGGCATAGGCATACCACATCCGACAGGACGCAGGTTGTAGACTGTACAAAGGTACTCTATAGACCAGGGGTGTCCAAACTCCGGAGTTGTCCCGCTGTCCATTTTTAATTGGCCCGCAAGTAATTTTATAAATAGAATAGAAAATGGCCCGCACTTCAACTTTTGCTTGAGTGTATTGCACTTCTTAGTTTTAACACCAGGGGGAGCTACTGTTGATCAAGGCAGTTGCTCCACCAAAAAGGACAATCACAGAAGAAATTTATCCTAAGTTACTAAACATGGCAGAACCAAAGAAGCGAAAGGTAGAAAGTGAGTGCAGAAAATTTCAGACACGGTGGGAGAGTGAATATTTCTTCAAAGAATTAAAGGGGAAGTGTGTCTGTTTGATCTGCACTGAAACTGTGGCAGTTATGAAAGAGTATAATGTACGACGTCATTATGAAACCAAACATCAGGCCTATGCATCCTACCCTGGTGCTGAACGAGAGCAGAAATTAAAGCAAAGGGTAGCTATCCTGCGGGGTCAGCAACAGTATTTTTTTCGTGCTCAAAAGGTCCAGGAAAAGGCTCCAATAGCAGCTATGAGGTCGCCCAACTCATGGCAAGACATGGCGAGCCTTTTTCAGATGGAGACCTCATAAAACACTCGTTAAAGTTACCGAAATAATGTGCCCGGAAAAAGTGCAGGACTTCAACAACGTCAGCATGTCCAGAAATCCAGTTGTGCGACGCACTGAAGACTCGTCAGCCAACATTAAACTGCAACTGTCTGATAAAGCTGTGCTTTTGGTTTTTACTCCATCACATGCGATGAGAGCACCGATGCCACAGACGCCGCACAGCTGCTAATGTTTTTGCGGGGAGTGGACGAGAGCACGAGCGCTTTAGGTGAGTAAAAATATATTCCACAGTACCCGTGTGTTAATAAGCATGCATGTGCAGGTACACATGCTTCAAATATCAATAATGCACATCAATTCTGTCACTACCCTGCTTTTGCGCACCACTTTCTTATATGCGTTTTTCTTGTTAACACACAGAGTACACACCGCTGTGCACAGCGCACGCACACGCAAAGTCAGCTGATCTCATCTGATGCAGATCTGCTCCTTCATCAAGTGACATTTGTCCGGATTTTTGGCACGAGTGGCGTACGATCAGCACCGCGGCTGGATGGCCCGATTTACATACCCAGCGCAGCTGATACTCACCAGCAGGGCTCCCCAATCCCAGTCCACGAGGGCCGGTGTCCCTGCAGGTTTTAGACGTGTCCTTGATCCATCACAGCTGATTTAAATTGATAAATTACCTTCTCAGAATGTTTTGAAGTTCTCCAGAGGCCTGGTAATGAACTAATCATGTGATTCAGGTGTGTTGACCCAGGGTGAGATCTAAAACCTGCAGGGACACCGGCCCTCGTGGACTAGGATTGGGGACCCCTGCTCACCAGAATAATTTCCTAAAATTATATGCACTCCTGTTATTATGTCCAGTTCAGTCTGTTAATGTTGATAACCGTTTCAAACGAACGTTAATAGGTGTGTTGCTAAGCCTAAGAACTTAAATAACAAGCTTGAAATGTACCCGTCCCATTTTCCCCTTTATTGTTTTTTCTCTGTGCTGTAAATCTTCTGTCTAAGAAGAAATCTGCTGCTGTTCTGAGAATGAGCTACCAAAGCTTTTTCTGAATAAATCAATGAAGATACATTTATGGAAAGCTGTGAAGAAGGCAGTTTTGTCTTTAATTATATTCAACAATATAACATATTTGACCACTTTTAAGTGATTTTTCTAACTTTAATACACTAAAGTTAAGGTTATATACCTAATTTCTAGTAAGTGGCCCAGCCCCTCCTATATTTTTATGTATGTGGCCCTCAGTGAAAAAAGTTTGGACACCCCTGCTATAGACTATCTAACACATGGCAGCAGGATGTGAGATGCAAACTGAGGCAGGGGACACTGAGAGGCACAACCAAGCGGCTGGGATAGTGTACAAGAAGATCTGTGCTGTATGTGGACCACAAGTCCCAACAAGGGACGCCACCAAGAGTGACTCAAAAGGGCTCAGGTGTATGGGACTTTCTGTGTCAACCCCCCGAAACCCAGGTACAGTGCATCCAAGGTGGAGCTGCAGATAGGCAAAGGAAATAAGATGTGACATTGTCTTTTCTTTTAATGTCACAGAGTGAAAACAAGGCCAGATTAAAGATGAAGAGAAGAGATTTTACAGTCTGGATATAGAATTGAAAAAATAATTTACTTTGCAATGAGTAAAAATCCATCATTTATTAAACCCACACACTTTTTCTCATTTTAATCCATGGCCACATTCAGCCCACTGATCTCCAGAACAGAAAACACAGTCAACCACTGAATAATAACCTAACAACAAAAAGAAAAAGTGCCCAAATGTTTGGGAAATATTAAAAAGTTATATAGTATAGTAATGAATAATAATAAATAAAACAGTGTTTTACTCGGCCAAAGAAGAGTGCAACTGCTTATTCTAAAATTAGTGGGAAAACTTATTTTGTATCTGCTTTTTACTTTTTTTAACCTTTTATAGCGGACTAACAGGTGTGTCCTCATCATCCATTTAATGTTGATAGTGCGCCTCCTAGTGGTCACAGGAATAATTTCAGAATGGGGATTTTAAAAATGTGATTTAGGCCCTTATCTCATTAAATGATGACTTGTTTGTTTTGTATTTTATGATTTTGTTTGTCTTACATGCCCTTGTATGAACACATGTACATGGATGCTGTTGGTCCAATGAGTCAGAGACAACACACAGCCAGCAAGTTTGTGTCCTAATGCTGGAGGTCACCTGGGCTATAGAGAGGCTGAGCACCCTGATAATAAGGAAAGCAACACAAATAGATTTATTTGGAATACAGTAAGGGTCCTTTTTGCATAAAAAACATGAAACATCAGAAGTACTAAAGTAAGCAATGAATATCCTAATATTAATATCCAAACATTATTTGTATGAAATCTAGAGCAGTCATGCACCTCTGAGTTGGTGAAACACCAACATGTTGCTATAGAGTAGGAAAGAGAAACTCCGATGTGTAAATACAAATCCTGACAGAGCCCGACTGACTCTGTGTCAAACTGCAGCAACTGCTCTGTTAAATGCACTCAGCCCACTAGAGGGCAGCATGGGACTCTCTCTACTGCCATCTAGTGGTGACTGGAGCTGGAGGACAGGATGGGGATGGGCTGGTAGATTAGTTTTCATGGTTTCATTTCATTGGTGACTTTTTTGTTACAGTACACTTTCAGTTAAAGAAAAAAATGCTCGGGGGAAAGGTTTTGAACAAATCAATTTCAATTAAAGATACATTTGTTATTTTTATAATTATCTGAGTTATTACATCTCAGATTGTGAGCACATGCACATTTCAAACATTTACTGCATACTGAGATTTATTTCTCATAAAAATGTCAGTGTATTATTATATTCCATTGCTATTTATACAATAGTAAATTAAACATGATAGGTAAATTAAAATATTCACATTCTTTGCTGCAAAGTCTTATTCGGTTTCTGTGTATATCTCATTTTATTCCACAGTTTCTTCTTTTGTGGAACAGGAAATGTTGAGAATCCAATCCAGTCTGTGTTTCCACACCATGCTTAACCAACCACCATCACCATTTCACTTTAACCAAAGATATTCATTTAAACATAATGTGCAGTCCGAGTTTCATCCTCGTGGATGTAGTAAGTTTATACAATTACTGGACAATGACACAATGACAGTGGGCCGCGGCGAAAAAGGCAAAGTCAGTCAACATAAACAAACGTCCTTACAGCATCTTTGTCCTGAGGTTGGGCGCAAAAGAAGGAAATCCTTTAAGCTTCAATGTTTAAAAAAACCCAATAGAATAATCAAAATTATTAATAAGCAGTTCGACTAATGTTTACTGGAAAGCACCAAACAGATGCTCTCTTTACAGGAAAACTGAATTTTAAAACTAGTTTTCAACTTAAGACTTAAATCTGGTCTTGGTCTAAACATGTACTAAAACTTTTAGTGAGAGTACAACCAAAGAAACCTGCACAAAGAAGCATTTTGTGCGGGTTTCGTTTTGTGTCACTCCTTCCATACGGTAAAAATTGAAAGCCTTTCATAAATATGCTCATAGTTGTAGATATAATATTTACTGTTATTATATTGTGATTAGTAATATAAAAAAATGTTGACGCATTAGTTTTAAAATGTGAAAACTCTGCCGATCAATGTGTGAAAACAAAATCTTTAAAACGAATAGCAGAGCTTACATGCATCAGTTTTCCTGACTTCTTCATTCCTGTTTACAGTGCCGTTACTGCAGTGTTGTCGTTTAACCACCCGAACAACTCCAGCCGCTGAGTGTACACCGCACATGTCCAACTTGCTCTTTTTCTGCTTAACAAAGCCAACACTCCCGCTGATGCCTGTCAGGACAAGGAGAGGGCAAATATTACCCTCCTAATGTTGCGATATCGTTTGTGCAAACACAAATCAGCAGTAAATTACACGGTGAGGTCGCTGCTTTCTCCTGTTCATTTGGATACAGAATGGTGCCAGACTAAATCTTGTCTAGTGTGTCACATATATCTGTAATTCCAAAGGTCCTTTGCATGTATGTGTGTGGATGCAAGTGTGTCTGCAAAGCACTTATTAATCTGTCCATGGCCTTTCCCTAGCTTATGAAGCGCTGATTGTTTGTCATTGTTTTGGCTTCATTTATTTGAACACACACCCCATAATCACGCTTGCAAATATACAGCTTTAAAAAGGCGAGCTGCCATTTTCATCATGGCACTAACAAAGTGCATTTGAAATCACTTTGACTTCCCCTGAGCTGAGCCGTGAGTGCTTGCACAATACCAATCAGAAGAAAAAACTCTTGGCTTCAAAGCTTCAAGCTTGACTACATTAATAATATTAATAAAACAGCAAATTGAATATGTGGGCTCAGAGGTGGGGGGAGAAAATGTCTTAATCCTCTAAAGACATCCATCTTTGTCTGCGACTCTTGTTTCTCTTTTCATTATTGGCTCATTGAAAGTGAAGGCTAATGACAAAATAGCAGGCTAATTCCTGTAATTATCTGTATTTGTCAGAGGAATTTTTGGAATGACAGTGCTTCTTTTTCTAATCTTTAAGCCAGTTGTGAGGGGTGGCATTGTTACTAACAAAGCATTTATAGACAGGTCATGAATTAGCGAGGTATAGATGTAGGTGGCAAGAAAAATAGCTTCCCTGTGGAATGCTTGCACAACAAACTTAACCCCTGGCCGTTAGCGTCTATTGCAACTGGAACATTTCAGCACTGACGGAGAGGTAAGGAGAGAGCGTTTTTGCAGAAGGGTACAACGTTGAGGAACAACCAATAAATGAATGTTGACTAAAAGCATAACAGGATACATTATCCTCACAGACAAACCTGAAAGAAGCAGAGACCTCACACTGAACAGCAAAACGTTCAGCTGTTCACTGTCTTCCCAAAGACGTTGCCAGCAGAAAGATTAGCTGTGTGTCACCCTTATATTAAAACAATTTTAAACACCACAATGTACTTCGACCTTCATAATAAATGATTCCAGTAGTAATATGAGATACACAAAGAAGTCTGTATAGTGAGCAGAGGCTGAATAAAATAGCTGTGTCACAAACGGACAGAGCAGTGTTTTACAGCAGCTGCGGACATTAGCTTTAACTTCTTTTGTGCTGATACTTGACAGCTTCAGAAGACAACCATTGCTGTGCTTCTGCAATGCATTCACACATGAGGGTATGTAAGGCTGCACATTTCTGTAGTCTAGATATATATAATCTTATATCTGTGCTGACCTCTATGTCACTGAAGATAATGTATGGCAAAAACTACCGTTCTCCGGACTATGCCTGGACTACTGTAAGTCATTGTGAGAATATTCTAAAAACTCCCTGAAAAGTCCTTCTTCTATGCTGCTTCTGTGGAACCAGCTTCCAGTTTGGATTCAGGAGACAGACACTATCTCTACTTTTAAGATTAGACTTCAAACTTTCCTTTTTGCTAAAGCACATACAGACGTGGACAAAATTGTTGGTACCCTTCGGTCAATCAAAGTCAAAGTAAAAAAAACCTTTATTTATCCCCAAGGGGCAATTAAGATAGATGATACCATTTACATGAACAAATTGGAGTCTATTAGATAGATATGATACAAACCACTGCAGTGCAGTACCTGTAATACCTACAGCATGTTCTAATCGCTCTAATAGGATATTATGGTCAACAGTATCGAACGCTGGACTGAGGTCTAGCAGGACAAGCACAGAGATGAGTCCACTGTCAGAGGCCATAAGAAGATCATTTGTAACCTTCACTAAAGCTGTTTCTGTGCTGTGATGAGCTCTGAAACCTGACTGAAACTCTTCAAATAAGCCATTCCTCTGCAGATGATCTGTTAGCTGTTTGACAACTACTCTTTCAAGGATTTTTGATATGAAAGGAAGGTTGGAGATTGGCCTATAATTAGCTAAGACAGCTGGGTCTAGAGATGGCTTTTTAAGTAAAGGTTTAACTACAGCCACCTTGAAGGCCTGTGGTACATAGCCGATTATTAGAGATAGGTTGATCATATTTAAGATTGAAGCATTAATTAATGGCAGGACTTCTTTGAGCAGTTTTGTAGGAATGGGGTCTAAAAGACACGTTGATGGTTTGGAGGAATTAATTATTGAAGTTAACTCAGAAAGATCAATTGGAGAAAAAGAGTCTAACTTAACATCGATGGTACTAAAAGTAGCTGTAGATAATATTACATCTGTGGGATGATTATTGGTAATTTTTTCTCTAATGGTTAAAATTTTATTTGTGAAGAAGTTCATGAAGTCATTACTAGTTAACGTTAAAGGGATGGTTGGCTCAGTAGAGCTCTGACTGTTTGTCAGCCTGGCTACAGTGCTGAAGAGAAACCTGGGGTTGTTCTTATTTTCTTCAATCAGTGACGAATAGTAACGCTCATATCAAGTCTGTGACCCGCTCCTGTTTTTTCATTTAAGAAAGATTACTAAACTCAGGACTATTGTTTCCAAAGGCGAACTGGAGATGCTTGTCCATGCCTTCATCTCCTCTTGTTTAGATTACTGTAACACACTCTTTTCTTGTCTGTCTAAGGCTTCCCTAAATCGCCTCCAAGCGGTCCAAAATACCACAGAAAGGCTTTTATCCCACAGTCATAAATTCTCCCATATCACCCCCGAGTTAAAATCCTTGCACTGGCTTCTGGTTGAGTATAGATATCAGTTTAAAATCCTCACTTTTACATTCATGTCCCTACAAGGTGAGGCCCCCAACTATATCACTGAGCTTCTCCAACCCTACTCTCCAAATCGGATCCTTAGATCCACTGATAGTGGTCTTCTAACCATTCCACGGACCCGTTTGAAAACGAAGGGGGATCGCGCTTTTCAAACCCTGGCTCCAATATTGTGGAACAGTTTTTACCTCCCCCGCTACGCACCATCAACTCTGTAGCTACTTTTAAAAAACAGCCCAATACACATCTGTTTAGACAGGCATTTAGGTAATATTCATGTGTAGTATTCTGTTTTATTGGATATGCTATTATACCCTATTTATACTGTTTTATTGTTTCAATTGATATGCTTTTATATTCCCATGTGAAGCACTCTGAAATAGGGATGGGTACCGCTGTCCGGTGCCATGATGGCACCGGTTCTGACATAAACGGTAGTAACCAGAAAAGCAGCGCACATTTCGGTGCTTTATTTCGGTGCTTTTTTTCCCCTGACCCAATTCTAGCCAATCATTTTACGTTTCCGAGGATAGTAGGCGGGGCCAGGTACGTACGTTCTTTTAGAGCAGAGCTACAGATTAAAAATGCCCAAGGCGAAGAGGTCAAAAGTCTGGCTGTACTTCACAGCAAAAGATGCAAACTCAGCAGCCTGCAACAAGTGCTTTAAGCTGATACTGTGATACTGTCAAAGGAGGTAACACCTCAAATCTGATGAAACACCTGGCGACGCAGAGCGTTTTTTTTTAAAGCCGAGAAATGCGCCGTGTTTGATAGCTTGCTGTGAGACCTCACACCGTGCACATCTACTGCGGGTGTGGTGCCTGTTATCGGACCCGGAGTTAGCAACATCCCCCAAAAACCCGAAGAGTAGAGTCCTGGCCCCTAGCCCTGCCAGTGTAGCAGAATGATGAGGATGATGATGGCAGCAGCAGCCGTTCTCCTCTGCGTGAGTAGCTTCATGTTGTTCGTGTGTAATTAACGTTGAGTAGGCTAACCACATTATTACATTAATGCATGTAAGGTGAACTAGCAAACACAGTCGTAGTTACATGCGGCTGTCTTCTTGTTTGATGGCAGATACTCCCTTCACCCTGGCCAAAAAGGCTAAAATGACCAAAGAAAAAGTGGAAAACAGTTAAACATGAGAGGTTTTTGGACAAAGTTTGTGTTTTTTCCATTGTTTAAGCACTGCTTCCAGCCAAGAGTGATGCCATATATGCCCTATAGCTGCAGAAAAGGCTAACATTGTTATCTTTTTACAAAAAAACAGCTAAACATGAGAGGTTTTTGGACCAATTTTGTGTTCTCCATTCTTTAAGTACCGGTTTGGCACCGGTATCGGATAAAACCTAAACGATACCCATCCCTACTCTGAAATAACTTCCTGTTTTAAAAAGTGCTATATAAATAAATTTTACTTAGTTACTAAAGCTTACTTTTTCAGAGTAGCCACAGTATCCAGAGTCATACACATTAAACATGTGTATGACTCTAATCAACCTCTGGGATTACAGTTCAGGTGGCTGCTCTGCACTGTCTTGGCACATTGCATTAAAGAAGATAACTGTGGTATATTGTAATAAGCAGCAGCTATTACTACCTCCCACCCATAGGTGGCACTGTGGTATTGTATGTGATTGAAAAGGTGTTGGGAAGTAAAGAAAGACTCGACCTCCACCATTGCCTCGTCTCAGTCCTCTGTGCTTTATCTAAAGTTGGCCTTGGCCGCAACCCACGTTAAACTGGCAGTTGGAGCAACACTGCATAAAGTCACAACATGGTGTCAGAAGTCAGCGAGACCGTGTGAACAGGGACCGCGACGTGAGTAAAGCTAGCTGTGGATTAGCTAACGGTAGACGCTGCTAACGGCATGGAGCAATTCAGGCCACCATTGCCGCTACTGCTCACCGGCAATTTATCTGAGACCTGGCGCAGGTGGGAACAAAGGTTCAGACTATATATGACTGCTACGGGTGCGCTGGAGAAAGATGAAAAGGTTAAAACAGCCATTCTTCTCCACGCTATCGGCGAGGAGGCGCTTGAAGTGTATAACACACTCACTGTAACCCCGGCCGGAGACGCGCTAGCTATGGAGGACATTCTGAAAGTGTTTAAGGAATACTGTAGTCCACAAAAGAACGTTGTTTTTGAGCGCCACAAGTTCTGGTCATACTCAATGTCAGCAGGTGTGACAGTGGACAGATATGTCACAGAACTCCGTCAGAAAAGTAAAAGTTGTGAGTTTGGGGTCAATGAGGATGACATGATCAGGGACAAATTGGTGTTCAGCATAAATGATACAAGACTAAAAGAGAGATTACTTCGTGACAACGACCTCACACTGCGCAAGACGATAGAAATATGCAGATCAGCAGAAGTGGCCAAGTCACAGATTCAGGCTATGCAGTCAACAACCGTAGCCCAAGACACGTCAGTGGATGCATTAAGGAAAACGCCAGGATACATTAAATCTGGACACAGTAAGAACAAACCGAGCAACAACAAGCAGACGGTTTGTTACAGATGCGGCAACAAACACGCGCTCCGACAGTGTCCAGCCTATGGGGCAACGTGCCACAGGTGTGGGAAGAATAATCACTTTTCAAAAGTATGCAGAGCGGGCGCAGAGAAAAGTAGAAATTACAAGAAAACAAAGACTATTAATAACATTGAGACTGATGGGGACTCACTGTACATAGGCATGGTGTGCAGTGACAAGCACAAAACTGGAAGGTGGCATGAAAGTGTAACAATCGGAGATGTATCAGTCACCTTCAAGCTAGACACAGGCGCGGATGCAAATGTGCTCCCCAGATCAGTGTACAACAAGTTACCAGGGATGCCTCGGTTACAGCCCACAAAGACTGCACTCATAGCTTTTGGTGGAGCCCGCATACGTGCAGATGGTGTGGTGTCTCTTGAGTGTGAAGCACGGAAGCACAAGGCTGTGTTTGACTTTCTTGTATCAGACCAGGCAGATAAACCGATCCTAGGTGGGCAAGCTTGTGAGGAGCTGCATCTGGTGAAACGAGTTGAAACCCTTGCCATACCATCCACTATAACGAAACTAGCCAAACCACCTTCTACCAAGGAAGAGCTTGTGGAGATGTATGCTGATGTGTTCACAGGCTTAGGTGAGTTCCCTGGAGTCCACCACATACACACTGACTCAAATGCAACACCTGTGATACATGCATGCAGGAACGTGCCCCTCTCCATAATGGACCCGCTGAAGAAGACGCTACAGGACTTACAAAACAGAGATGTCATAACGCCTGTCAATGAGCCTACAGATTGGGTCAACAGTCTTGTCGCCACACAGAAGAAGAACGGAACACTAAGGGTGTGTTTGGACCCTTGTGATCTGAACCAAGCAGTTAAACGCCAGCATTACTCCATTCCCACACACGAGGACGTTCGCAGCAAGCTAGCAGGAAAATCCATCTTCACCATATTGGATGAAAAAGATGGATACTGGCAGATCAAGCTGGACGAGCCGTCATCGAAGCTTTGTACCTTTAATACACCTTGGGGCCGGTATCGCTTCCTCCGGCTCCCATTCGGGATCAAATCCGCTAGCGAGGTTTTTCAACAAAAGAATTGCGAGACTTTCGGCAGCATTCCTGGTGTATTTATCATTGCAGACGATATGATAATTGCAGCTACATCAGAGCACGAACACGATGAAATCCTGCAGAAGGTCATGCAGAAAGCAAGAGCAGCTAACGTGAAGTTTAACAAGGACAAAATTCAGTTCAAAGTTGACACGGTGAAATACATGGGCCATATCATCACAGCAGCAGGGCAGAAAGCAGATGTTTCAAAGATCAAAGCTATTGTCGACATGCCGACTCCAGAAGACAAACAAAGCCTTCAGCGTCTGCTGGGAATGACGAAGTTTTTGGCACAGTACATTCAAAATGAAGCATCACTCACAGCACCTTTAAGACAGCTACTCAAAAAGGACACAGCGTGGCAGTGGCAGCCACACCACACAGCAGCGTTACAGATGCTCAAGGCGACGCTCACACAAGCACCAGTGTTGAGATTTTATGACCACAAGAAACCCTTAACATTGCAGGCCGATTCTTCAAAAGATGGGCTGGGCGCATGCTTATTACAAGAAGGGCAACCTGTGTGCTATGCGTCACGAGCACTCACAGACACAGAAAAAAGGTATGCACAAATAGAAAAAGAGCTGCTAGCCATTGTGTTTGCCACTAAACGATTCCACCAGTATGTCTGTGGAAGACCAGTGACCGTGCAGTCTGATCATAAACCCCTGGAGGCGATAATGCGTAAGCCGCTATGCAAGGCACCAGCAAGGTTACAAGGAATGCTGCTGCAACTACAGAGATATGATCTCACCGTCACATACACCCCCGGCAAAGACATGTTCATAGCCGATGCACTTTCACGAGCCACAACCACAAGTGACAGTAAAAATGTGAGTGAAAACACAAATGAAGAAAGAGTTGTATATGCTCTGGAGGCCACAGCAGCGTTGAGTGAAAAAACACTGAGTGGCCTGAGAACGGCAGTGGCAGCAGATAGCGTGCTACAAGCTGTGCGTGAGAGGCACCTCAACGGATGGCCAGCCAGAAGGAAGAGTTTAGACAGAACACTCCACAGCTACTGGCCTATGAGAAACAACATCAGTATCCACAATGACATTATTATGATAGGGGACAAGATTGTAATACCCCAAAGCTTCAGACAAGTGATCCTGGAGAAGTTGCATTTCGCTCACCAAGGAGTACAGCGCACAAAAGCCAGAGCAAGAAGAGTGCTGTACTGGCCGGGCATGTCACACGATATAGAGACTATGCTTGAGAAGTGTCAACAATGCCAGCAAATGCAGCCAAAGAACCAGGCTGAGCCGCTTATTCCACATCAGATTCCAGAGCTGCCATGGATGAAAATCGGAGCGGACATCTTCGAACTGAACGGTCAGCCATATCTTTTGTTAGTTGACTATTTATCCAAATACCCAGAAGTTCTTAACTTACCTGACAAAACGGCACACTCTGTGATTCAGAAGATGAAATCAGTCTTCGCAAGACACGGAATTCCCAAAGAGATAGTGAGCGATCATGTTCCATTTACCAGCTACGAGATGAGATCGTTTGCAGCATCCTGGGAGATAAAGCTAACTTTCTCCAGTCCCGGCTTCCCTTCTTCAAATGGAATGGCCGAGCGAGCCATAAAGACTGTTAAACATGCACTTAAAAAAGCGGCGCGAACTGGAACAGATCCACATCTAGTGCTGTTATCTCTGAGGAACACTCCAGTCACAGGACTGAGTGTGTCACCTGCACAAATGTTGATGGGACGGGTTCTCCGCAGCACACTGCCATGCGCCAGTGCTGTGTTGAGACAGTCAACCCCACAGAACATTCCAGATAAAGTGCGTGGACTGCAGTCAAAGCGGAAATACCACTTTGATCAGCATGCAAGACCATTGCCTGTTTTGACCTCAGGCGATACTGTGCACATGCAAACACGGCGCGGTTGGGAGCCAGCTGTTGTAGCTCATCGGCGAGAAGAACCACGCTCCTACACTGTGCAAACACCAGAGGGTGAGGTGCTCAGGAGGAACAGGAGACATCTGAGGAAAATACACCCAAGTCTGTTTAAGGACACATCCATGGACCCAGATGATCTGTCTGCTCACACCCAAGAGCCAGTTGTGCCACCAGCAAGTGACACCCCACAACACTCTCGTCCTGCAAGTACGGACAATACACCCACATGCTACACACGCAGTGGCCGAGCAATAATACGCCCTGCCAGATATAGAGACTAAGTGATTTGGAAACTTAAAGTCACTCTACCCTGTACCTGAGTTGTTTTGTACAAGTTAGATAACTGTCTTGTTGAAAAGAGCGAAATATGTCATGTTTCATATGTTCATTTTGACATGTCTCATCCAATTTGTCACGTGTTCGTCTGTTTCAAAATACTGCACTGATATGTATTTGCATTGTTCAAGTGAGAGGCAATCTAAGGTGTGCTTGACCTAATGTCCCAAGAATACAATATTGATAATGTTCCTACGGTTTAAAGGGTGCATTCATGTTACAAAATATTGGAGTTAAGAGGTGGTATCTTTATCTCGGAAAAGAGGGATGTGGTATATTGTAATAAGCAGCAGCTATTACTACCTCCCACCTGTAGGTGGCACTGTGGTATTGTATGTGATTGAAAAGGTGTTGGGAAGTAAAGAAAGACTCGACCTCCACCATTGCCTCGTCTCAGTCCTCTGTGCTTTATCTAAAGTTGGCCTTGGCCGCAACCCACGTTAAACTGGCAGTTGGAGCAGCACTGCATAAAGTCACAACAATAACAGTGGAGGAATTATATACTTAGTTTTTGAGAAAGCCAGTTGAGTCTAATAAGCTGTCATGTTCAACCTCTACGTGGATGTTGAAATAAACCACAAAAAGAAAAAAAAGAAATCACCCACAATAATTCTTTGTATTTGAGCTGAGCAGTAAGTCAGATTCAGTTCAATTCAGATCTACTTCTATAGCACCAAATCACAACATCAGTTGTCTCAAGGCGCTTTATATTATCAGGCGAAGACCCTACAACAATAAAGAGAAAACAAGATAAAAAGTCTGAGAAATCAGATAGAAAGTCTGAGTAAGGGCCAGGTTAACACTAAATTACAGCAAATAAAACACTGGTTTATTTGTTTTGAGTTTTCTAGATAGGGTGGACAAGGCTATAATCAGGCTTTCAAATGAATTAAAACTCGGTGCCACTCGCCCTCCTCAGCCTGTGCTTATTAAATCATTTACTAACAGGGACCTAAAAAGGAGAGACCTCATGTTTAATAATGCACATTTCAATGTTTTAACTCTTTTGTGCAGTTAAGGATTGCACTTTCTTCATCATTTTATATGTGTAAATCAGTTTTTTTACTAATTTTTTGGTGGTCAGGAAGCTTCCTGTTAAATCCAGAAAAATCCTGCTCCTCACATACAAGGTCTTAAATAATCAGGCCCCATCTTATCTTAATGACCTTGTAGTACCATATCACCCTATTAGAGCACTTCACTCTCGCTCTGCAGGCTTACTTGTTGTTCCTAGAGTATTTAAAAGTAGAATGGGAGGCAGAGACTTCAGTTTTCAGGCCCCTCTTCTGTGGAACCAGCTTCCAGTTTGGATTCAGGAGACAGACACTATCTCTATAGATTAGGCTTCAAACTTTCCTTTTTGCCTAATATATACATGGATACTGTTGATTAATAACAAGTATTGCTGAATCATACTTGTTATTAATCTCTGTCTCTCTTCCACAGCATGTCTTTATCCTGTCTTCCTTCTCTCACCCCAACCGGTCGCAGCAGATGGCCCCGCCCCTCCCTGAGCCTGGTTCTGCCGGAGGTTTCTTCCTGTTAAAGGGGAGTTTTTCCTTCCCACTGTCGCCAATGTGCTTGCTCATAGGGGGTCATATGATTGTTTTCTCTGTATGCATTACTGTAGGGTCTACCTTACAATATAAAGCACATTGAGGCAACTCTGGGTGTGTGTACATATATATATATATATACATATATGTATAAAA
Organism: Oreochromis niloticus; assembly: GCF_001858045.2. Classification (NCBI taxonomy): domain Eukaryota; kingdom Metazoa; phylum Chordata; class Actinopteri; order Cichliformes; family Cichlidae; genus Oreochromis; species Oreochromis niloticus. The sequence continues at coordinate 33,144,152 of NC_031978.2, read as the reverse complement.
AACACCCAGCACGCCCCTGCGGGCGGTTTATCCTTCAAGCTCGGGTCCTCTACCAGAGGCCTGGGAGCTTGAGGGTCCTGCGCAGTATCTTAGCTGTTCCCAGGACTGCGCTCTTCTGGACAGAGATCTCCGATGTTGTTCCCGGGATCTGCTGGAGCCACTCGCCTAGCTTGGGAGTCACCGCACCTAGTGCTCCGATTACCACGGGGACCACCGTTACCTTCACCCTCCACATCCTCTCGAGCTCTTCTCTGAGCCCTTGGTATTTCTCCAGCTTCTCGTGTTCCTTCTTCCTGATATTGCTGTCATTCGGAACCGCTACATCGATCACTACGGCCGTCTTCTTCTGTTTGTCTACCACCACTATGTCCGGTTGGTTAGCTACCACCATTTTGTCCGTCTGTATCTGGAAGTCCCACAGGATCTTAGCTCGGTCATTCTCCACCACCCTTGGGGGCATCTCCCATTTTGACCTCGGGACTTCCAGGTTATACTTGGCACAGATGTTCCTGTACACTATGCTGGCCACTTGGTTATGGCGTTCCATGTATGCCTTGCCTGCTAGCATCTTGCACCCTGCTGTTATGTGCTGGATTGTCTCTGGGGCATCTTTACACAGCCTGCACCTGGGGTCTTGCCTGGTGTGATAGACCCCAGCCTCTATGGATCTTGTACTCAGAGCTTGTTCTTGTGCTGCCATGATTAGTGCCTCTGTGCTGTCTTTCAGTCCAGCTTTGTCCAGCCACTGGTAGGATTTCTGGATATCAGCCACCTCCTCTATCTGCCGGTGGTACATACCGTGCAGGGGCCTGTCCTTCCATGATGGTTCCTCGTCTCCCTCCTCTTTCTTGGGTTTCTGCTGCCTGAGGTATTCACTGAGCACTCGGTCAGTTGGGGCCATCTTCCCAATGTATTCTTGGATGTTCGTTGTCTCATCCTGGACTGTGGTGCTGACACTCACCAGTCCCCGGCCCCCTTCCTTCCTCTTAGCGTACAGCCTCAGGGTGCTGGACTTGGGGTGAAACCCTCCATGCATGGTAAGGAGCTTTCTTGTCCTGATGTCAGTGGCTTCTATCTCCTCCTTTGGCCAGCCTATTACCCCAGCAGGGTACCTGATCACGGGCAGGGCGTAGGTGTTGATGGCCCGGATCTTGTTCTTACCGTTCAGCTGACTCCTCAGGACTTGCCTGACCCTCTGCAGGTACTTGGTGGTTGCAGCTTTTCTAGCGGCCTCTTCATGGTTCCCATTCGCCTGCGGGATCCCCAGGTACTTGTAACTGTCCTCTATGTCTGCAATGTTGCCTTCTGGTAGTTCGATCCCCTCAGTTCTGACTACCTTCCCTCTCTTTGTTACCATCCGACTACACTTCTCCAGTCCGAACGACATTCCAATGTCATTGCTGTATATCCTGGTAGTGTGGATCAGTGAATCGATGTCTCGTTTACTCTTGGCATACAGCTTGATGTCATCCATGTACAGGAGGTGGCTGACAACCACTCCGTTCCGTAGTCGGTATCCGTAGCCAGTCCGTAGCCAGTCTTATATATATATATATATGACCTGGTTATGACCTGGTGCAGCACAGGGTGGCTTTCAGAACTCCTCACCCTCTCTCTAAGGGAGAGGCCAGCCACCATTCTGCAGTCACTACCACAGCTTGTGACCATAGGTGAGGGTAGGGACAGAGATTGGGAGGGAGGGACACGGTCGAATGCCTTCTCCAAGTCTACAAAATACATGTAGACTGGTTGGGCAAACTCCCATGCGGCCTCAAGTATCCTTGAGATGATAAAGAGCTGATCCAGTGTTCCACGACCAGGACGAAAACTGCATTTTTCCTCCTGTATCCGAGGTTCGACTAACGGACGGACTCTCCTCTCCAGCACCCTGTCATAGACTTTCCCAGGTAGGCTGAGGAATGTGATTCCCCTGTAGTTGGAACACACCCTCCGGTACCCTTTCATAAAGATGGGAACCACCACTCCAGTCTGCCAATCCAGAGGTACCGTCCCTGATCTCCAAGCAACATTGCAGAAGCATGTCAACAAAGACAGCCCTACAACATCCAGAACCTTCAGGAGCTCAGGGCGGACCTCATCCACCCCGGGAGCTCTGTTTAACTGTCTCAGTGACCTCACACCTAGAGATAGGTGAGCTGTCCCCCTTGTCCCCAGACTCTGCTTCCTCCATGTTCCAGTGAGATTTAGGAGGTCCTTGAAGTATTCTTTCCACCGCTGACAATGTTCTCAGTCGAAGTCAGCAGCTCCACCTACACTATACACAGTACAGGTAGAGCACCGCTTTCCCCTTCTGAGTTGCCTGACGGTTTGCCAGAATCTCCTCAAGGCAGTCCAAATGTCTTTTTCCATGGCCACTCCGAACTCCTCCCACACCCGAGTTTTTGCTTCAGCCACTGCCCAAGCTGCGTACCACTTGGCATGTCGGTACCTATCAGCTGCCTCCAGAGTCCCACAGGCTAACCAAGCCCGACAGGCCTCCTTCAGCCTGTTTGCTCCCTTCACCTCTGTGATGGCAAGCCACACATGGTAAGCTCCACACCTCACCACCAGTTGATTCACTTTAGTTTACTTTGGAGTCTCTACTTTAAATATATTCTACTTATCGTTCAATATTGTTTCTTTCTTTATTTTTCCATCACACCTTCCAATGTTTATATGACGTGCACACATATTAAGACTGCAAGGTCAAAGTTATGTTCTATGTTATATTAATACATCTTTCTTTGTAGGAGTTACCTGGGGTTTGGCTTCTCCTCCCGTCTGGCAAAAGGTGTGGCAAAGGGCTGGGAGAACTGAAAGTACCACTGACAGCCTAATTGGATAAAACCACATGGTTCATTGCCTGGTGGGTGTTTCATGTTTGTTTAATTGTTTTGTATTAGTTGGTTATATGGCAGCCATTGTGTTTTCCCCCGTGTGTGTCATTTGGTTTAGTTAAACCAGTATGTAAGTTCCCCCGTGTGTCATTTCAGGAGGTCAGTTTGTCTTGTGTTTGTTTGAGGTTTTGTTAATTGTTATCTTGAGTTTAGTCTATTGAGTTGACCTCTTTTATTGGTCTGCCTGTTTAAGTTTTTTGGCTTTGTTAAATATATTTTCATACTTTTGGGTCAATAAAACCCCTTTTTTGAATTAAACACCTGTGTCCTTTATGCTTTACTGCTTGGTCCCTGACAACCTCTGATGTCCACTATTTGGTTCAGGGGTTACCACCACGAAAGGCACCAACCACCTTGCAGCCGCAGCTCAGTGCAGCGGCTTCGGCAATGGTCCACTCAGACTCAATGTCCCCAGTCTTCCTTGGAATGCTGTTGAAGCTCTGCCAGAGGTGTGCGTTGAAGATCTCATGGACCCCTCTTTCAGGTGTTCCCAGTGCATCCTCACTATACGTTTGGGTGCACTAGGTCTGTCCAGCATCCTCCCCCACCACCTGATCCAACTCACCACCAGGTGGTGATCAGTTGACAGCTCAGCCCCTCTCTTTGCCTGAGTGTCCAGAACATATGGCAGCAGGTCTGGTGATATGATTACAAAATCGATCATTGACCTGTGGCCTAGAGGGTCCTGGTGCCATGTGCACTTATGGACACTCTTATGTTCAAACATGGTGTTTGTTATAGCCAAACTGTGGTTTGCACACAAGTCCAACAACAAAACACCACTTGGGTGCAGATCTGGGAGGCTGTTTCTCCTAATCACATCCCTCCAGGTCTCACAGTCATTGCCCACATGAACGTTCAAGTCTCCCAGTAGGACAACAGAGCACCCTCAAGCACCATGCCCCAGGGATTCCAAGAAGACTGAGTACTCTGAATTGTCATTCGGCGCAAAGACGCAGGGAACAAACCCTCTTGTCCACCTGGAGTGCCCCCAATGTACAGGCAGCAAGCCGAGGAGATATTAAGATACCCACCCCATTCTCTCACTAGGGGCAATTCCAGACTGAGACAGAGTCCAGCACCTCTCCAGGAGACTGGTTCCAGAGCCCAAGCCATGAGACTATATCTAGTCTGTATTTGACAGGCTCATGCACTAACTCAGGCTCCTTCCCGACCAGAAAGGTGACGTCAGGGGCGGTCCTAGCCTGTTTGGTGCCATGAGCGAACACTCCCACCAGATAAATATTTTATGTAGTGTGAGAGAGAGAGAGTATGCAAATGGCTAACAAACAGTCACTATAATTCGTCATACATTGAGAATAGCAGACAAATCAACAATACAGTTCTTCCAATTAATGGCTAATTAATATTGTGCTGAACAAAGTGCAAAGGATTCACATCAGTGACAGCAGACATCAGTGTCTGCTGTCTGTTTACTATCATAGCCAAGTGGCTAACAAAGGTCAACAAAAGTTTTCCCAATCCCTACTAATGAATGTTATCTTGTTTTAGGATACATAAAACCTGCCATTATCCAAAGACACATCTACTGTTTCTTTTGTTCGTTTCTCCTCTTCTTTTCTCTGTTTTTCTAAACTGAGGACCTTATGGCTTTGACCTTTTCTTGTCCATCTTCCATCAGTAATTTTGGACTCCAGTATCAACACCCAACCCCACAACATAAACTGATAGACTAATAGACCTACACCTTGTATAGGGTTTTTTTTTTTTTCTGGAATTTCACACAACCCACGAAAACTCATTAATACGTAACGGGCTTGGATTGACAATATTATGAATGGAATCTGCACTATTTGGAAGCAGCCTCCCCCTCCCCTTTCGACAGGAAGCGTGTGAGACTTCAGCAGCAGCAGCAGCAAGCAGGAGCACCGAGGGCCCTTGCGCTCACTTTTTGCGTATGTGTGTGTGACAGAATTTAGAAAACATATCGGTGCAAATTATGAGTCTATATCATAATGTCTTCAGTTTTTGTGTTTGTTGTAGGGCTGTCAATGTTTACGTGTTAACGCCGTCATTACGATTAATGCAATTAAATTTTTTAATGCAATCAACCCATCTGGAGCGCAGAATGGACAAACTTTGGACAAACTGCCCGAAATGAGTAGACAGAGTTTCAGGGTCGGACTGTCTCCTGATTGGTCGGCCTGCCTGTGTTTGTGTGTGCATGTTTTTTCCTCTCCTTTGCTCTTTTTTTCTCCAGCTCCGTGGCGATTGTTTACGGAGGTCGCATGGCAAGGAGGGACCTCTGACCCGGAAGCGCTGCCGCTCTGAGCCGCCTCACCTGCGACTGATTCAGCCACCAGCTGCCGCTAATCATCCGCCATCTTAGGCAGGACTATTTAATGGTGTGGCTGAGTGACAGACAGCACTGGAGTATTGCACTGAGCTTGGAACAGGGACGGAGGAAATTCACGAGCACGGGAGGACACCTGGAGGAGGAACCGACATTCACTACCACGCACAGTCTGAGCACGGGAAGGAGGACACGACTAACCACTGTTTGCACAATGAACTATTGTCAACCTTTTTTCACTGTAAATAAATGCACTGCTTTGCATTCAGAGATCCACGCCTGGGTCCACTCTTTCTCCAACCGTGACACAGAGACATTTGAGGGATTTTAAGTCATTCTGCACTCCAAATGGATTAATTGCGTTAAAAATATTGATCGCGCTAATCATTAATCGGGTGCAAACAACTTTTTTTTTGTCGATGCTATGATGCCGCCCCCACCTGGATGCCGCCCTGGGCAACTGCCCAACCCCCATATCAAAACCCGCCACTGGGTGACGTTCTATGTCCCAATTAGTCTAGTCTTGGTGGCCGGGGATCAGTCCACCAGGGTTCGAACGGCACCACCTGCCGGTGGTGGGCCTGCAGGAGGACGTGCCCCTGTCCCTTTTTTGGGCTGTGCCCTGCTGAGCCCCATGGACTAAGGCCTGGCCACTGGACCCCTGACTCTGGGGTGGGGCCCCAGTAACCCTGTCCCGGGCAGGGTGAACTGTTCCTTTGCACTCATAGGGGTCTTCTGAATAGCTCTTTGTCTGGTCCCTCACTCAGTACCATTTTACCATGGGAGACCCTACCAGGGAGCAAAACCCTGGTAGCCCCTGGGATGCCTGGAACACACAAACACCTCCACCATGATAAGGTAGCGATTCGCGGAGGAACCTCTTTTAGCATTTATAACAGAACATTTGACTGTTCAGTAATCACACCACAATAGCTTCGCATTTAAAGAGTGCTGGATCCTTGTGAAAGACAATTTCTGAGCTTTTACTGTCCATTGAGTCCATTTTTTTTTGGTCCATTTTGCATGAGATACAGATGCAGCCACTTAAAATGGTGAATGCATGGCTGATGCTTAAAAGTAATGATATCCCCTACCTGTAGACGACTCAACCATGAGTAGTAAGACCTCTAAGCAGCGTTTAAGAAAACTGGTGGTAATGTGTTGTGTAGAGCAGTGGATCAGGTGGAGCAGTGTGGAGGCACATTCATTTACAGTCTTGCTACACTATATTTATACCTTTTAAATTGTGATACGGTGATTCTGTGTTTATTACTGACTGAACATGAAATCATAAATTATTATTTAACTGCTAATGTTAATGTTAATAAAATGCAGAATCGAAATGTAAATCTGAATTGCCAGCCTTTAATGCAATATTAATGGGCAGGAATAGAGCACTCCGAATGCGCAACAATATGTATGTGCATGTATATATCTGGCAGAAATACTGTCGCTATGTTGTGATTAATAAGGTCAGTAAAAAGCTGCTGTAGAAGAGGGACATGAAGCTCTGGCGTTAAACTTAAAATTATTGATAATAATAATAATGGATTGGATTTATATAGCACTTTTCAAGGCACCCAAAGCACTTTACAATGCCACTATTCATTCACTCTCACATGCACACACTGGTGGAGGCAAGCTACTGTTGTAGCCACAGCTGCCCTGGGGCAGACTGACAGAAGCAAGGCTGCCATATCACGCCATCAGCCCCTCTGGCTAACACCAGTAGGCGGTAGGGTAAAGTGTCTTGCCCAAAGACACAACGACCAGGACAGAGAGCACGGGGATTGAACCGGCGACCTTCCGGTTGCAGATACGCTCCCCAACCCCCTGAACCACGGTCACCCTTTCCGGTTACCCATAGCAAGGATAATCCTTGCTATTCACCCTTTCCAGATAATTTAACAGTCAATTAACGATCACAGTCATGCCTGTTTACTTGATGGACGGGATTACTCACATTGCATGACCTTGCATGACCTAACCTTAGTATTTCACCTTTCTGATTCATTTTAATCCTGTGGTTCCAAAATTTTTGCCCTGTGAAAGCGTCACTCCAAATGCAACAACAGGTACATATCCTTGCAAATAAAGGTCCATTCTAATACTGCAGCACTTATTTATTTATTTAGGTAGGTAGGTAGTTATAGGTGCAAAAACTGTGCTGACAGAGGAGAGAATTAACTGGTCATTAGCATTCAACAGGGTCTTAATGAGGCACTATGCAAACGGCGCTGGAATACACCATGTAAAGTTGATGGGGAACTACAGGAACCAGTTTTCGGATAACTGGTTGTAGAGTTCCTTTTTAGGAGCTGCTACCAACAGACCAGGAAATGAACGCGCCAATATTTTGTATTTTTGTGCTGGTTTTTTTAACACAACAGATCAGTCTGCTGACACTTTATTTTAGACAAAAATCGAGCATGCGAGTTTACCTGGTTATGCCACAATGCTCAAGAACGCTGAAGAGGCAGCAATCCTATATAATTTCAACAATGTTAAAGTGTTCGGTGAATGTTTTTGCTACCGTTATAATTATTCTGCATGCACACTCTGACATCATGTGAGGATGGTCAGCACTACAACTACAGCACACACTTTATATAATCAGCACTCAAGAGTAGACGTTAATCCGCTCATGCTACGCTGTCAGTGTGACAGTCCAGTCAGATTAACACAGGTGATTAACAGGTAACACCTCAACCTGGATTCATTCTAACCAGATTTCAGATTAACACTTCTGTTTCATGTTAAACACGTCAGACACAACCTTTACAGCTGTCCATTTTTTGTATGTACTACCCTCTTACAAATAAACTAAGATATAAATAAAATTTCATCATGTTTATTTTTGCTATATTTAGAATGGTTTTATAAACTTATTGAAATAATCACATTGCTGACCATCCTGACATGACATAAATGTGTGTCAAATAAGCGGAACACAAATACTAACAAAATATTCTAACAACAAAGAAATAAAACCAACAGTTTGATTAATGGTTACTTTGAATTAATATTATATAACCATACGACAAAGTAAAAGGGAAACTCATAAGTCAAAGAAAATATACAACATTTAAGATAAATGACTTTTATGACTGTTTATTTTCACCTTGTGAAGTCTGTATGTCTCAGGCTCAACATTAGCTTCCTGGTTTTATTCGATACTCTCTTGTGTGTGTTATGTTCAGTTTCGCTTCCCCTGTGGTTAGTCTTTCTTAGTTACCTGTGCCCATGTTTTCCGCAGCTGTGTTCCAGCTCCCTACTTACGTCATGTGTTTTAAAGTCATCAGTTTCCCTCTGTTGTTCATCAGATATATCGTCATAACTCTTCATGTCATGTGGGCTCCAGTCTGTCAGTTTCTGTGTCAGTCTCTCAGTCACTTGGCTCCAGTTAACTCTGTCTTGAGTTTTTGCTAAGCTTCCCAGTGCTAGCTAATAAAGCTGCATTTTGAATTTACCTTTGTCTAAGATATCCTGCATTTTTGGTCCCTCCACCTAGCATACAGCACCCTATGACATGTGCACACTACAAACAAAAGTATCACAGAAAGTTGGTTCTGTTCATCATCAGATGACTTCTTCAGTCTCAGCTGACTGCAGGTTTCCAACCTTATAACCAGCACATTTGTATAATGAGTGAAACTAGCACCACTGACTAACAATGGGCTGAGATCAGTTTCATGAGCATTAATATGCAAATTATATCTGCACTCTGTTTGTGCTGGGTGACACAGAGCCGCAGAGACGTGGAGTGTAGAAATAAGATACAAACAAAAGTAACTAATTTCAACAATGTTAAGTATAATATAATATAATATAATATAATATAAACAAGAAATTTATAATATTATATGTGTGTGCAGTGTATACAAAACTAAGATATCTCATATTGCATAAAAGTGTTGGTGTATGGGGTTACTAATGTCATAGTTGTGAACTAGCACCACTCACTAACAATGGTCTGAGGTCAGTTTCATGATCATTAAGTTTTGAAAATCAATCAAGATCTAAAAATATTACTAAAATATTACTCTATATACCAAAGTTGACAAGTTCTTGACACTATGTTTTCAAAGCCATGAGCAACAAAGAGGATTGCAGTAGATAATTGCAGAAAACCTTCAGCAAATGTGCACAAGGCCCAGTAGGGGGCACAGAACTCAAGCAAAACAGCTTCCTCCTAAAGTGCTTTGAGTGGATGGTAAAACTAGTGAAGTACTATATAAATACTAGAAAGCGAAAATTTCAGAAGAAATTTTATGTGTGCCTATGCCGCTGCTAATCACTGTAGTTGCCATTCATACGGCTACAGACAGAAAAACTCAGAAGAGCAGCCATTCTCCACCATGAACTATGGTAAAAACAAACACCGCTCACGCTTCACAGATGACAGCTTACAGTTTTGTGTAAAGATGAAGTTACTTCGTACAGCGCCGATTTGCAGACGCTGTGCACACAGGTTCATGAGCAGAAGTCCCATTGTACCACGGCAGACCCGACAATGTTTGCATGAACACGCTCTGAAGCATTACATTATAGACCACTTTTCACACATGCATTCACTTTTTCTTTTTTGTTATTTCTACACAGTGTTCTGAATTATGAACAATGGTCTACAGCCAATCTTGTGTATTATTATACAAACTTTGGTTGTGAGATTCAGATAACTATTTAATAAAAGCTAAATATTTTATATGAGAGTAAGAAAGAAAAGTATATCTTTATGTCCACCTTTCTCTGTTAATGCCCTACCTGGCCCCCTGGCAAAAGCTTTGCTAGATCCGCCCCTGCACAGTTACCAGCTGTCAGCTACACAAAAAAAGGAGCTTGGTGTTTACAGGGAGTGCAGAATTATTAGGCAAATGAGTATTTTGTCCACATCATCCTCTTCATGCATGTTGTCTTACTCCAAGCTGTATAGGCTCGAAAGCCTACTACCAATTAAGCATATTAGGTGATGTGCATCTCTGTAATGAGAAGGGGTGTGGTCTAATGACATCAACACCCTATATCAGGTGTGCATAATTATTAGGCAACCTCCTTTCCTTTGGCAAAATGGGTCAAAAGAAGGACTTGACAGGCTCAGAAAAGTCAAAAATAGTGAGATATCTTGCAGAGGGATGCAGCAGTCTTAAAATTGCAAAGCTTCTGAAGCGTGATCATCGAACAATCAAGCGTTTCATTCAAAATAGTCAACAGGGTCGCAAGAAGCGTGTGGAAAAACCAAGGCGCAAAATAACTGCCCATGAACTGAGAAAAGTCAAGCGTGCAGCTGCCAAGATGCCACTTGCCACCAGTTTGGCCATATTTCAGAGCTGCAACATCACTGGAGTGCCCAAAAGCACAAGGTGTGCAATACTCAGAGACACGGCCAAGGTAAGAAAGGCTGAAAGACGACCACCACTGAACAAGACACACAAGCTGAAACGTCAAGACTGGGCCAAGAAATATCTCAAGACTGATTTTTCTAAGGTTTTATGGACTGATGAAATGAGAGTGAGTCTTGATGGGCCAGATGGATGGGCCCGTGCAAAAACTGTGCTGGATTGGTAAAGGGCAGAGAGCTCCAGTCCGACTCAGACGCCAGCAAGGTGGAGGTGGAGTACTGGTTTGGGCTGGTATCATCAAAGATGAGCTTGTGGGGCCTTTTCGGGTTGAGGATGGAGTCAAGCTCAACTCCCAGTCCTACTGCCAGTTTCTGGAAGACACCTTCTTCAAGCAGTGGTACAGGAAGAAGTCTGCATCCTTCAAGAAAAACATGATTTTCATGCAGGACAATGCTCCATCACACGCGTCCAAGTACTCCACAGCGTGGCTGACAAGAAAGGGTATAAAAGAAGGAAAAACTAATGACATGGCCTCCTTGTTCACCTGATCTGAACCCCATTGAGAACCTGTGGTCCATCATCAAATGTGAGATTTACAAGGAGGGAAAACAGTACACCTCTCTGAACAGTGTCTGGGAGGCTGTGGTTGCTGCTGCACGCAATGTTGATGGTGAACAGATCAAAACACTGACAGAATCCATGGATGGCAGGCTTTTGAGCGTCCTTGCAAAGAAAGGTGGCTATATTGGTCGCTGATTTGTTTTTGTTTTGTTTTTGAATGTCAGAAATGTATATTTGTGAATGTGGAGATGTTATATTGGTTTCACTGGTAAAAATAAATAATTGAAATGGGTATATATTTGTTTTTTGTTAAGTTGCCTAATAATTATGCACAGTAATAGTCACCTGCACACACAGATATCCCCCTAAAATAGCTAAAACTAAACACAAACTAAAAACTACTTCCGAAAACATTCAGCTTTGATATTAATGTGTTTTTTGTGTTCATTGAGAACATGGTTGTTGTTCAATAATAAAATTATTCCTCAAAAATACAACTTGCCTAATAATTCTGCACTCCCTGTATGAGAGTGAGAAATAAAAGTATATCTTTGTGTCCACCTTTCTCTGTTAATGCCCTACCTGGCCCCCTGGCAAAAGCTTTGCTAGATCCGCCCCTGCACAGTTACCAGCTGTCAGCTAAATAAAAAAAGGAGCTTGGTGTTTATTTCTCTCAGAAACAGTTCATAACTTCCCTTCAACTCATTCATGTCACCTAAAAAAAAGGTAAACCTGTTTCTCCATCACCAGTTCAGCTCTGATGATTCAGTAAGGTCATCTCCTGGTTTCGACCAGCCGCTTCTACAGCTGTGGCTCCAGCAAACATCAGCTGATACTAGAAATTAAAATCAAATGAATTCTAACAACAGCTGATCAAGCTTAAACGTGCTGCTGTTGTTTAGCGCGATAAACAAACAAGAGAGAAAAGCCGATCATTGATCAGTTTCATGACTGAAGTTTGAACAGGCGAGAGAATGACAGGGGAGACTGTCATAAAGTTCAACATCAGTAACTTAGCGCGCACACAGCTGTATAGAAACTCCATCGTGCTAGCTACCACGCTGTACGAGTTATTATAACTGATTGTAAAAAGTCAGCACAACGAAAATAAACTACACCTAAACTCGGTTTATATCTGACCCAAATAGAGTGCAGGTCATAACTTCTTACCTGAAATTCAGTTCACCTCACGCTCCGACCGGCAGCCGCCTGCTTCTCCTGCCTTCGGTTTCCCTGATCCACGATCTACCACCGGTCGATCGGCGGTCACCTCGCCGCCTCGTTCCCCGCATGTTCTTTCTGACACACACCGGTGGATAGCTGCCCTCGGTTGTAGCTCCGCGTCAGCGACTACCAAACAATTCAGTTATTTTTCCACATCGACCAGCATCTGGACAATCCACCGCCTTTCACTGTTTGTACCGTTACTAAAAAAAAACCCTCATCGGCTCATAAAAACGAAAAATAAGTCCAGCTATGACCCTGAGTCAAAAAGACAGCCAGCTCGGGTTAGCTAGCTACCTGTCTAGCTCTTTGCAGGCACCGAAAACATCAGAGCTAATATGGGATGTCTTGGTAACACGAGCAGATATTTGAAGTTTACATCTGGCCAATCCACCACCTTTCACTGTTTATACCGTTACTAAAATGAATAAATAAATAAATCATCGGTCCATATAAACGAAAAATAAGTCCAGCTAAAACACATACTGTCGGCGAGCGACCGGGTGCTGACACGAGTTTCACCCGCCTCAATATAAGCCAAGCCTGGTGCTTTTTCACGAAGGGTCGCTAGCGGTGCTAGCTAACTATGCTAGCGGCGCTAGCTAGCTAGCCGGCTATCAGCAACACATAAGAGAACTGCTGCTAAATAAACTACACCTAAACTCGGTTTATATCTGACCCAAATAGAGTGCAGGTCATAACTTCTTACCTGAAATTCAGTTCACCTCACGCTCCTGCCTTCGCTTTCCCTGATCCACGATTGACCTCCGCGTTAGCAAACACCGGTCGATCGGCGGTCGCGGCATGTCCTTTCTGTCATACACCGGTGGATAGCTGCCCACTGTTGTAGCTCCGCATTATAGCACCACCAAACAACTCAGTTATTTTTTCCACATCCAGCTGTAACTCCGATTCTGTGCGAGCATTTGCGAGAGACCGGGGAGGTGAAACGACAGAGAGAGTCCCCTCGCTATCCATTTGCAGCCAAGTGCGGCAGCTAGCTAGGTAGCCGGCTAGCTGTCAGGCAGGACCAACGTCGTCAGAGCACTGTCGCTAAATATGGGATGTCTTGATAAAACAAGCAGATATTTGAAGTTTACACACCTACATTCTCGCCTGAAAATATCTTAAAAGTTTATTTTGTGACCTAGAAACAGGAATAAAAGACATATAAAACGAAGTGGTGGCCGCCATTGTTCACTCTGTAGAGGCGTGCTATGAATTGTGGGATATGGAGTTTTCAACACAAGGATAAATCTTTTCGGCTGTACTACTCCCGGTATACCACTAGAGAGAGCCAAGACACCACAAATGAAGTCTGTTTATTTGGCGCCAAAAGATGAATTGGCCTAAATTTGTACTAAAATATTAATATTAAAAAACTATAAAAGTCATAAACACCAAAAGTCACAACATAATAGTCCAGCTCCAGCCGCACAAAATGATCTAACATATGTAATCCTAATGTCAAAACTGTTTGGCAGAGGAGCGCGGGAAAATTTTCACTAAAATATTAATATTTAAAAAACTATAAAATTCATAAACACCAAAAGTCATAGCACACCATTCCAGATCCGGCCGCACAAAATGAGGTAACATATATGAAGCTTGTCTCAAAACTGCGGGGCGTGATACGTGCCGAAATTTAGGCGGAAGATGGAGAATAATAATAATAAGAATAACTAGAAAGCGAAAATTTCAGAAGAAATTTTATGTGTGCCTATGCCGCTGCTAATCACTGTAGTTGCCATTCATACGGCTACAGAGAGCAAAACTCAGAAGAGCAGCCATTCTCCACCATGAACTATGGTAAAAACAAACACCGCTCACGCTTCACAGATGACAGCTTACAGTTTTGTGTAAAGATGAAGTTACTTCGTACAGCGCCGATTTGCAGACGCTGTGCACACAGGTTCATGAGCAGAAGTCCCATTGTACCACGGCAGACCCGACAATGTTTGCATGAACACGCTTTGAAGCATTACATTATGGACCACTTTTCACACATGCATTCACTTTTTGTTTTTTGTTATTTTTAGACAGTGTTCTGAATTATGAACAATGGTCTACAGCCAATCTTGTGTATTATTATACAAACTTTGGTTGTGAGATTCAGATAACTATTTAATAAAAGCTAAATATTTTATATGAGAGTAAGAAAGAAAAGTATATCTTTGTGTCCACCTTTCTCTGTTAATGCCCTAGCTGCCCCTGCACAGTTACCAGCTGTCAGCTACACAAAAAAGGAGCTTGGTCTTTGTCTCTCAGAAACAACTCATAACTTCCCTTCAACTCATTCATGTCACCTAAAGTGTAAACCTGTTTCTCCATCACCAGTTCAGCTCTGATGATTCAGTAAGGACATCTCCTGATTTCATCTTCATGCTCCAGCAAACATCAGCTGATACTAGAAATTAAAATCAAAAGAATTCTAACAACAGCTGATCAAGCTTAAACGTGCTGCTGTTGTTTAGCGCGATAAATAAGAGCGAACAGCCGATCATTGATCAGTTTCATGATTGACGTTTCAACACGCGAGAGAATGACAGGGAGGCTTCGTAACGACAGAATAAATCATAATGTTTTCTCTGAATGTGGGACGATTTCGTTTGTACGGCACGGCAACTCTATGAACTAACCCTAATGAATAAAATAAAGTCCAACGTCAGTAACTTAGTGCGCACACAGCTGTATATAAACTCCCGTGGCAGTACGATTGTAAAAGGTCAAAGAAAATAAATTACACCTAAACTCGGTTTATATCTGACCCAAATAGAGAGCGACCGGGTGCTGACACGAGTTTCACCCGCCTCAATATAAGCCAAGCCTGGGTGCTTTTTCACGAAGGGTTGCTAGCAGCGCGAGCTAACTATGCTAGCGGCGCGAGCTAACTATGCTAGCGGCGCTAGCTAGCTAGCCGGCTATCAGCAACACATAAGAGAACTGCTGCTAAATAAACTACACCTAAACTCGGTTTATATCTGACCCAAATAGAGTGCAGTTCATAACTTCTTACCTGAAATTCAGTTCACCTCACGCTCCTGCCTTCGCTTTCCCTGATCCATGATTGACCACCGCGTTAGCAATCGCCTGCCCGGCCTCATATGTCTCGTTGGCGGCATGTCCTTTCTGTCACACACCGGTGGGTAGCTGCCCTCTGTTGTAGCTCCACCACCAAACAACTCAGTTATTTTTTCCACATCCAGCTGTAACTCCGATTCTATGCGAGCATTTGCGAGAGACCAGGGAGGTGAAACGACAGAGAGAGTCCCCTCGCTATCCATTTGCAGCCAAGTGCGGCAGCTAGCTAGGTAGCCAGCTAGGTAGCCGGCTAGCTGTCAGGCAGGACCGACGTAGTCAGAGCACTGTCGCTAAATATGGGATGTCTTGATAAAACAAGCAGATATTTGAAGTTTACACACCTACATTCTCGCCTGAAAATATCTTAAAAGCTTATTTTGTGACCTAGAAACACGAATAAAAGACATATAAAACGAAGTGGTGGCCGCCATTGTTCACTCTGTAGAGGCGTGCTATGAATTGTGGGATATTGAGTTTTCCACCAAGCATTACCGTAACTTTTGAATGATTTGCGCAACCTTAAAAATTCCAAGGGCTCCTGAAAGCAGCGACGCTGTGCGCACCGTTGAAATTGTCATCATTACGGTAATCCAAATAAGGGTACACAGGCTGTACCACTCCCGGCATACCACTAGAGAGAGCCAACACACCACAAATGAAGTCTGTTTATTTGGCGCCAAAAGATGAATTGGCCTAAATTTGCACTAAAATATTAATATTTAAAAAACTATAAAAGTTATAAACACCAAAAGTCATAACATAATAGTCCAGCTCCAGCCGCACAAAATGATCTAACATATGTAACCCTAATGTCAAAACTGTTTGGCAGAGGAGCGCGGGAAAATTTTCACTAAAATATTAATATTTAAAAAACTATAAAATTCATAAACACCAAAAGTCATAGCACACCATTCCAGATCCGGCCGCACAAAATGAGGTAACATATATGAAGCTTGTCTCAAAACTGCGAGGCGAGATTCGCTGCAAAATTTCAGGCGGAAACTGGAGAATAATAACTAGAAAGCGAAAATTTCAGAAGAAATTTTATGTGTGCCTATGCCGCTGCTAATCAGTGTAGTTTGCCATTCATACGGCTACAGAGAGCAAAACTCAGCAGAGCAGCCATTCTCCACCATGAATTATGATAAAAACAAACACCGCTCGCGCCTCACAGATGACAGCTTACAGTTTTGGGTAAAGATGAGGTGACTTCGTACAGCCCCGATTTGCAGACGCTGTGCACAGAGGTTCATGAGCAGAAGTCCCATTGTATCACGGCAGACCCCGACAATGTTTCCATGAACATGCTTTGAAGCATTACGTTATGGACCACTTTTCACACATGGTTGGTGTACCCACACAGGCAGCCGTAGCTTTTCAACTCATAGCCCAACACACACCCAAAAAACAGCCAAGAGAGCACAGACTTTACACCCGTGGGTCCACCTCCCCTGCAGCGGCACTGCAGACCACGCCCCGACACACATCAAACACATAAAATAAATATGTATGCACTTTCGCATTCACTTTTGTTTTTTGTTATTTTACATAGTGTTCTGAATGATGAACAATGGTCTACAGCCAATCTTGTGTATTATTATACAAACTTTGGTTGTAAGATTCAGATAACTATTTAATAAAAGCTAAATATTTTATACAGGGAGTGCAGAATTATTAGGCAAATGAGTATTTTGTCCACATCATCCTCTTCATGCATGTTGTCTTACTCCAAGCTGTATAGGCTCGAAAGCCTACTACCAATTAAGCATATTAGGTGATGTGCATCTCTGTAATGAGAAGGGGTATGGTCTAATGACATCAACACCCTATATCAGGTGTGCATAATTATTAGGCAACTTCCTGTCCTTTGGCAAAATGGGTCAAAAGAAGGACTTGACAGGCTCAGAAAAGTCAAAAATAGTGAGATATCTTGCAGAGGGATGCAGCAGTCTTAAAATTGCAAAGCTTCTGAAGCGTGATCATCGAACAATCAAGCGTTTCATTCAAAATAGTCAACAGGGTCGCAAGAAGCGTGTGGAAAAACCAAGGCGCAAAATAACTGCCCATGAACTGAGAAAAGTCAAGCGTGCAGCTGCCAAGATGCCACTTGCCACCAGTTTGGCCATATTTCAGAGCTGCAACATCACTGGAGTGCCCAAAAGCACAAGGTGTGCAATACTCAGAGACACGGCCAAGGTAAGAAAGGCTGAAAGACGACCACCACTGAACAAGACACACAAGCTGAAACGTCAAGACTGGGCCAAGAAATATCTCAAGACTGATTTTTCTAAGGTTTTATGGACTGATGAAATGAGAGTGAGTCTTGATGGGCCAGATGGATGGGCCCGTGGCTGGATTGGTAAAGGGCAGAGAGCTCCAGTCCCACTCAGACGCCAGCAAGGTGGAGGTGGAGTACTGGTTTGGGCTGGTATCATCAAAGGTGAGCTTGTGGGGCCTTTTCGGGTTGAGGATGGCGTCAAGCTCAACTCCCAGTCCTACTGCAAGTTTCTGGAAGACACCTTCTTCAAGCAGTGGTACAGGAAAAAGTCTGCATCCTTCAAGAAAACATGATTTTCATGCAGGACAATGCTCCATCACACGCGTCCAAGTACTCCACAGCGTGGCTGGCAAGAAAGGGTTTAAAAGAAGAAAAACTAATGACATGGCCTCCTTGTTCACCTGATCTGAACCCCATTGAGAACCTGTGGTCCATCATCAAATGTGAGATTTACAAGGAGGGAAAACAGTACACCTCTCTGAACAGTGTCTGGGAGGCTGTGGTTGCTGCTGCACGCAATGTTGATGGTGAACAGATCAAAACACTGACAGAATCCATGGATGGCAGGCTTTTGAGTGTCCTTGCAAAGAAAGGTGGCTATATTGGTCGCTGATTTGTTTTTGTTTTGTTTTTGAATGTCAGAAATGTATATTGTGAATGTGGAGATGTTATATTGGTTTCACTGGTAAAAATAAATAATTGAAATGGGTATATATTTGTTTTTGTTAAGTTGCCTAATAATTATGCACAGTAATAGTCACCTGCACACACAGATATCCCCCTAAAATAGCTAAAACTAAACACAAACTAAAAACTACTTCCGAAAACATTCAGCTTTGATATTAATGTGTTTTTTGGGTTCATTGAGAACATGGTTGTTGTTCAATAGTAAAATTATTCCTCAAAAATACAACTTGCCTAATAATTCTGCACTCCCTGTATGAGAGTAAGAAAGAAAAGTATATCTTTGTGTCCACCTTCTCTGTTAATGCCCTACCTGGCCCCCTGGCAAAAGCTTGCTAGATCCGCCCCTGCACAGTTACCAGCTGTCAGCTAAATAAAAAAAGGAGCTTGGTGTTTATTTCTCTCAGAAACAGTTCATAACTTCCCTTCAACTCATTCATGTCACCTAAAAAAAAGGTAAACCTGTTTCTCCATCACCAGTTCAGCTCTGATGATTCAGTAAGGTCATCTCCTGGTTTCGACCAGCCGCTTCTACAGCTGTGGCTCCAGCAAACATCAGCTGATACTAGAAATTAAAATCAAATGAATTCTAACAACAGCTGATCAAGCTTAAACGTGCTGCTGTTGTATAGCGCGATAAACAAACAAGAGAGAAAAGCCGATCATTGATCAGTTTCATGACTGAAGTTTGAACAGGCGAGAGAATGACAGGGAGGCTGTCATAAACTCCATCGTGCTAGCTACCACGCAGTACGAGTTATTATAACTGATTGTAAAAAGTCAGCACAACAAAAATAAACTACACCTAAACTCGGTTTATATCTGACCCAAATAGAGTGCAGGTCATAACTTCTTACCTGAAATTCAGTTCACCTCACGCTCCGACCGGCAGCCGCCTGCTTCTCCTGCCTTCGGTTTCCCTGATCCACGATCTACCACCGGTCGATCGGCGGTCGCCTCGCCGCCTTGTTCCCCGCATGTTCTTTCTGACACACACCGGTGGATAGCTGCCCTCGGTTGTAGCTCCGCGTCAGCGACTACCAAACAACTCAGTTATTTTTTCCACATCGACCAGCATCTGGACAATCCACCGCCTTTCACTGTTTGTACCGTTACTAAAAAAAAACCCTCATCGGCTCATAAAAACGAAAAATAAGTCCAGCTATGACCCTGAGTCAAAAGACAGCCAGCTCGGGTTAGCTAGCTACCTGTCTAGCTCTTTGCAGGCACCGAAAACATCAGAGCTAATATGGGATGTCTTGGTAACACGAGCAGATATTTGAAGTTTACATCTGGCCAATCCACCACCTTTCACTGTTATACCGTTACTAAAATGAATAAATAAATAAATCATCGGTCCATATAAACGAAAAATAAGTCCAGCTAAAACACATACTGTCGGCGAGCGACCGGGTGCTGACACGAGTTTCACCCGCTCAATATAAGCCAAGCCTGGGTGCTTTTTCACGAAGGGTCGCTAGCGGCGCTAGCTAGCCGGCTATCAGCAACACATAAGAGAATTGTCCTAATATGGATGTCTGAAAAACGAGCAGATATTTGAAGTTTACACACCTCACTTCTCGCCTGAAATATCTTAAAAGTTTATTTTGTGACCTAGAACACGAAAAAAAGCATTATTAATCCAGTGTGTCCGCCATTGTTTCACTGGCAGAGGCTAGCAGCGCTAGCTAGCTAGCCGGCTATCACAACACGTAAGAGAATATGGGATGTCTTGATAAAACAGCAGATATTTGAAGTTTACACACCTACATTCTCGCCTGAAAATGTCTAAAAGTTATTTTGTGACCTAGAAACACAAAAAGCATATAGAACCAAGTGGTGTCCGCCATTGTTCACTGGCAGAGGCGTGCTATGAATTGTGGGATATGGAGTTTCCGACAAGAATAAATTTTAGCCGTACTACTCCCGTATACCACTAGAGAGAGCCAAACACCACAAATAAGTCTGTTCTATGGGCCAAAAGATGAATTGGCCCAAATTGCACTAAAATAAATATTTAAAAACTATAAAGTATAAACACCAAAAGTCATACATATAGCCAGCTCCAGCCGCACAAAATGATCTAACATATGTAACCTATGTCAAAACTGTTTGGCAGAGGAGCGCGGGAAAATTTTCACTAAATATTAATATTTAAAAACTATAAATTCATAAACACCAAAAGTCATAGCACACCATTCCAGATCCAGCCGCACAAATGAGGTAACATATATGAAGCTTCTCTGAAAACTGCGGGTCGAGATACGCTGCAAATTTCAGGCGGAAAAAGGAAAATAATAATAATAAAATAATAAATCCGACGAATAGTAATATGTGTGCCTCTTGGCATAGCACACATAATAACTAGAAAGGAAAATTTCAGAAGAAATTTTATGTGTGCCTATGCCGCTGGTAATCAGTGTAGTTTGCCATTCATACGCTACAGAGAGCAAAACTCAGCAGAGCAGCCATTCTCCACCATGAATTATGATAAAAACAAACACCGCTCGCGCCTCACAGATGACAGCTTACAGTTTGGGTAAAGATGAGTGACTTGTACAGCCCCGATTTGCAGACGCTGTGCACACAGGTTCATGAGCAGAAGTCCCATTGTACACGGCAGACCCACAATGTTTGCATGAACAGCTTTGAAGCATTAGTTATGGACCACTTTTCACACATGGTTGGTGTACCCACACAGGCAGCCGTAGCTTTCAACTCATAGCCCAACACACACCCAAAAACAGCCAGAGAGCACAGACTTTACACCCGTGGTCCACCTCCCTGCAGCGGCACTGCAGACCACGCCCCGACACACATCAACACATAAAATAAATATGTATGCACTTTGCATTCACTTTTTGTTTTTTGTTATTTTACATAGTGTTCTGAATGATGAACAATGGTCTACAGCCAACTGTGTATTATTATACAAACTTTGGTTGTAAGATTCAGATAACTATTTAATAAAAGCTAAATATTTTATACAGGGAGTGCAAAATTATTAGGCAAATGAGTATTTGTCCACATCATCCTCTTCATGCATGTTGTCTTACTCCAAGCTGTATAGGCTCGAAAGCCTACTACCAATTAAGCATATTAGTGATGTGCATCTCTGTAATGAGAAGGGTATGGTCTAATGACATCAACACCCTATATCAGGTGTGCATAATTATAGGCAACTTCCTTTCCTTTGGCAAAATGGGTCAAAGAAGACTTGACAGGCTCAGAAAAGTCAAAATAGTGAGATATCTTGCAGAGGCATGCAGCAGTCTTAAAATCGCAAAGCTCTGAAGCGTGATCATCGAACAATCAAGCGTTTCATTCAAAATAGTCAACAGGGTCGCAAGAAGCGTGTGGAAAACCAAGGCGCAAATAACTGCCCATGAACTGAGAAAAGTCAAGCGTGCACTGCCAAGATGCCACTTGCCACCAGTTGGCCATATTTCAGAGCTGCAACATCACTGGAGTGCCAAAGCACAAGGTGTGCAATACTCAGAGACATGCCAAGGTAAGAAAGGCTGAAAGACGACCACCACTGAACAAGACACACAAGCTGAAACGTCAAGACTGGCCAAGAAATATCTCAAGACTGATTTTTCTAAGGTTTTATGGACTGATGAAATGAGAGTGAGTCTTGATGGCCAGATGGATGGCCGTGCTGGATTGGTAAAGGGCAGAGAGCTCCAGTCCCACTCAGACGCCAGCAAGTGGAGGTGGATACTGGTTTGGCTGGTATCATCAAAGGTGAGCTTGTGGGCCTTTTCGGGTGAGGATGCGTCAAGCTCAACTCCCAGTCCTACTGCAAGTTTCTGGAAGACACCTTCTTCAAGCAGTGTACAGGAAAAGTCTGCATCCTTCAAGAAAAACATGATTTCATGCAGGACAATGCTCCATCACACGCGTCCAAGTACTCCACAGCGTGGCTGGCAAGAAAGGGTTTAAAAGAAGAAAAACTAATGACATGGCCTCCTTGTTCACCTGATCTGAACCCCATTGAGAACCTGTGGTCCATCATCAAATGTGAGATTTACAAGGAGGGAAAACAGTACACTCTCTGAACAGTGTCTGGAGGCTGTGGTTGCTGCTGCACGCAATGTTGATGGTGAACAGATCAAAACACTGACAGAATCCATGGATGGCAGGCTTTGAGTGTCCTTGCAAAGAAAGGTGCTATATTGGTCGCTGATTTGTTTTGTTTTGTTTTGAATGTCAGAAATGTATATTGTGAATGTGGAAGTTATATGGTTTCACTGGTAAAAATAATAATGAAATGGTATATTTGTTTTTGTTAAGTTGCCTAATAATTATGCACATAATAGTCACCTGCACACACAGATATCCCCCTAAAATAGCTAAAACTAAACACAAACTAAAAACTACTTCCGAAAACATTCAGCTTTGATATTAATGTGTTTTTTGGGTTCATGAGAACATGGTTGTTGTTCAATAATAAAATTATTCCTCAAAATACAACTGCCTAATAATCTGCACTCCCTGTATGAGAGTAAGAAAGAAAGTATATCTTTGTGTCCACCTTTCTCTGTTAATGCCCTACCTGGCCCCTGGCAAAAGCTTGCTAATCCGCCCCTGCACAGTTACCAGCTGTCAGCTAAATAAAAAAAGGAGCTTGGTGTTTATTCTCTCAGAAACAGTTCATAACTTCCCTTCAATCATCATGTCACCTAAAAAAAAGGTAACCTGTTCTCCATCACCAGTTCAGCTCTGATGATTCAGTAAGGTCATCTCCTGGTTTCGACCAGCCGCTTCTACAGCTGTGGCTCCAGCAAACATCAGCTGATACTAGAAATTAAAATCAAATGATTCTAACAACAGCTGATCAAGCTTAACGTGCTGCTGTTGTTAGCGCGATAAACAAACAAGAGAAAAGCCGATCATTGATCAGTTCATGACTGAAGTTTGAACAGGCGAGAGAATGACAGGGAGCTGTCATAAAACTCATCGTGCTAGCTACCACGCAGTACGATTATTATAACTGATTGTAAAAAGTCGCACAACAAAAATAAACTACACCTAAACTCGGTTTATATCTGACCCAAATAGAGTGAGTCATAACTTCTTACCTGAAATTCAGTTCACCTCACGCTCGACCGGCAGCCGCCTGCTTCTCCTGCCTTCGTTCCCTATCCACGATCTACCACCGGTCGATCGGCGTCGCCTCGCCGCCTCGTTCCCCGCATGTTCTTTCTGACACACACCGTGGATAGCTGCCCTCGTTGTAGCTCCGCGTCAGCGACTACCAAACAACTCAGTTATTTTTCCACATCGACCAGCATCTGGACAATCCACCGCCTTTCACTGTTTGTACCGTTACTAAAAAAAACCCTCATCGGCTCATAAAAACAAAATAAGTCCAGCTATGACCCTGAGTCAAAAAGACAGCCAGCTCGGTTAGCTAGCTACCTGTCTAGCTCTTGCAGCACCGAAAACATCAGAGCTAATATGGGATGTCTTGGTAACACGAGCAGATATTTGAAGTTACATCTGCCATCACCACCTTTCACTGTTATACCATTACTAAAATGAATAAATAAATAAATCATCGGTCCATATAAACGAAAAATAAGTCCACTAAAACACATACTGTCGGCGAGCGACCGGTGCTGACACGAGTTCACCCGCCTCAATATAAGCCAAGCCTGGTGCTTTTCACGAAGGGTCGCTAGCGGTGCTAGCTAACTATGCTAGCGCACTAGCTAGCTAGCCGCTATCAGCAACACATAAGAGAACTGCTGCTAAATAAACTACACCTAAACTCGTTATATCTGACCAAATAGAGTGCAGGTCATAACTTCTACCTGAATCAGTTCACCTCACGCTCCTGCCTTCGCTTTCCCTGATCACGATGACCTCCGCGTTAGAAACACCGGCGATCGCGTAGCTCACCGCTGTAGTCGTTCGGCATGTCCTTCTGTCAACACCGGTGATAGCTGCCCTCTGTTGTAGCTCCACCACCAAACACTCAGTATTTTTCCACATCGACCAGCATCATCGGCCCATATAAACGAAAAATAAGTCCAGCTAAGACACAGACCTTGCCGAGCGATCGGGCGATTAAACAAATTTTAGCCACCTCACTATCAGCCAAGCCTGGGTGGTTTTTCACGAAGGGTCGCTAGCCGCGCTAGCTAGCTAAGCTAGCTAGCCAGCCGCTATCAGCAACACGTAAGAGAACTGTTGCTAAATAAACTACACCTAAACTCGGTTTATCTGACCCAAATAGAGTGCAGGTCATAACTTCTTACCTGAAATTCAGTTCACCTCACGCTCCTGCCTTCGCTTTCCCTGATCCACGATTGACCTCCGCGTTAGCAAACACCGGACGATCGGCGTAGCCTCACCGCCTTGTATGTCTCGTTCGCGGCATGTCCTTTCTGTCACACACCGGTGGATAGCTGCCCTCTGTTGTAGCTCCACCACCAAACAACTCAGTTATTTTTTCCACATCGACCAGCATCATCGCCCATATAAACGAAAAATAAGTCCAGCTAAGACACAGACCCTTGCCGAGCGATCAGGCGATTAAACAAATTTTAGCCACCTCACTATCAGCCAAGCCTGGGTGGTTTTTCACGAAGGGGCGCTAGCTAGCTAAGCTAGCGGCGCTAGCTAGCTAGCCGGCTATCAGCAACACTTAAGAGAATTGTCGCTAATATGGGATGTCTTGATAAAACGAGCAGATATTTGAAGTTTACACACCTACATTCTCGCCTGAAAATATCTTAAAAGTGTATTTTGTGACCTAGAAACACGAATAAAAGACATATAAACGAAGTGGTGTCCGCCATTGTTTAGACTCGGCAGAGGGGTGCTATGAATATGGGATATGGAGTTTTGTAACAAGCATACAGATTTTCAGCCGTACTACTCCCGGTATACCACTAGAGAGAGCCAACCACCACAAATAAAGTCTGTTTCTATGGAAATTGGCCTAAAATTTGCACTAAAATCTAAATATTTCAAAAACTATAAAAGTCATAAACACAAAAGTGTATACATACTAGTCCAGCTCCAGCCGCACAAAATGATAACATATGTACCCTATTTCAAAACTGTTTGGCAGAGAGCGCGGGAAAATTTTCACTAAAATATTAATATTTAAAAAACTATAATAGTTATAAACACCAAAAGTCATAGCACACCATTCCAGATCCAGCCGCACAAAATGAGGTAACATATATGAAGCTTGTCTCAAAACTGCGGGGCGAGTTCGCTGCAAAATTTCAGGCGGAAACTGGAAGAATAATAATAATAATAATAAATCCGACGAATAGTAATATGTGTGCCTTTCATAGGCACACATAATAATAATAATAATCCGACGAATAGTATATGTGTGCCTCTTGGCATAGGCACACAATAATAATAATAATACCGACGAATAGTAATATGTGTGCCTCTTGGCATAGGCACACATAACTAGAAAGCGAAAATTTCAGAAGAAATTTTATGTGTGCCTATGCTACTGCCAATGAGTGTAGTTTGCCTTTAATGTGGTTCAATTAGTGCCGCGTTGCCATTTAAACACCAGAGGAGCAAGATGCAACATGAGCATAGTTTGCTTTTTATACCACAAGGAGGAGGTGGAATACAGCTGATTTTCAACTTAAAGCAAAGTAAGCTGTATTGTGATCACTGTTATATGCGGCATACAGAGATAGAGAAAGATGCTCCAGTTACATGATTACAAAATAAGTTAATAGATATAAAAGAAAATAAATTATGCTTCAGTGTCAGGTGTTCAAGAGAAGTTACAATTTAGATTTTACAGTTTTGAGTCGTTTAAAGTGGTAGAAAAAAGATGTCCATTAAGCGGTATTCAATTTGTATTTCAAAGGTATTTTAATGTCAAAGGGGAAAATACCACATGCAAATTATGAAATTTCCCGTTGTGGGACTAATAAATGTATCATGTTATTCAAACAATATTTTGTACAGATACCATTTACAATAATGTATGACATTTAAACATGATATTTAGATTGTGGTAAATAGCAAAGCAATATAAAATAAAAAAGGAAAAGGAAACCATTCAAGTAACTTTATATTATGAACTGAAGAGTAAGGCAAAAGTATAAATGAAAAGCATACAAGCATTAATGTATATAGATAAACCCAACAATCATATGACCCCCTATGAGCAAGCACTTTGGCGACAGTGGAAGGAAAAACTCCCTTTGACAGGAAGAAACCTCCGGCAGAACCAGGCTCAGGGAGGGCGGCCATCTGCCGCGACCGGTTGGGGTGAGATGTAAACAAATCCAAAACTGTCCACAGAGCTACAGGGCACACTGGGATCGCAACAGCAGCCATAGAGGGAAACAGATTAGGATGTTCTTCCCAGTACTGAAGTGGGTCGGCTTTCTTATGTGTGCGTTTTCTCTGAGAGGTAGGTCTCCACTTTAGTTTCTGTTGATGAGGCACTCACGGATACTTCTGGATAAGGGTCATTTGGAAGCAAGTGGTTGGCTGACTTTGCGAAAACAGCTAGAAACAGATAAAAGGAAAACACAATTTAAAACAATAAAAGAGACATCACAAAGCGCAGCTCTTCAGTTAGCAAACTGGCAAGTAATGAAGTTCTAAAAATAATTGGGAAAACAAATCTAACTTTAGAACTAAATGACCCAAAACTAAATTAAAATGAAGTAAAAAAAAAAGAAATTGGCTTAATACTGGTGTCTTCTGATGAGGTAAGTCGCCATGCGAGGTAAAAACCACACGTGGCTGTAATTTGGTGGCCTGTATACAGTTCCAATCCAAGCATGTAGTTGGTTTAAATGGGTTTAATACTGGTGTCTTTTGATCACTTGACTGTATATATAAACCTGTTGAACAAAAGGTGCATTTTAATTTCACTATACCTGCCCATCCTTGTAGCCGGTCTCTACTAGCGTGGCACAGTTTCAAGATCAGTGTAGGGCTTCTCCACTGCCTTCACTGGACAGAACACATCTGAGGAGTTATGAATGAATGGATGACTTAATGAATGGATGAGATTATAGTTTGTTTAAAGAATAAAGTAAGAAAACAAAAATACAAATGACCTGTTATGGCAGGGATCCCATCAGGTGCAGTCTTTCTGTTCACGTTTCTGGTCAGCTCTTCAATGGATGAGAGCACATCAGCAGTCTTATCTATCAGTTCCCACTGGTGAGCTGTCCTTGTTGGTGGTAGAGTGTGTTCAGAAAAACTCCCTTTTAACAGGAAGAAACCTCCGGCAGAACCAGGCTTAGAGAGGTGCAGCCATCTGCCGTGAGCGGTTGGGTGAGATGTAAACAAATCCAAAACTGTCCACAGAGCTACAGGGGCACACTGGGATCGCAACAGCAGCCATAGAGGGAAACAGATTAGATGTTCTTCCCAGTACTGAAGTGGGTCGGCTTTTCTTATGTGTGCGTTTTTCTCTGAGAGGTAGGTCTCCACTTTAGTTTCTGTTGATGAGGCACTCACGGATACTTCTGGATAAGGGTCATTTGGAAGCAAGTGGTTGGCTGACTTTGCGAAACAGCTAGAAACAGATAAAAGGAAAACACATTTAAAACAATAAAACGAGACATCACAAAGCGCAGCTCTTCAGTTAGCGAAATGGCAAGTAATGAAGTTCTAAAATAATTGGAAAAACAAATCTAACTTTAGAACTAAATGACCCAAAACTATATTAAAAAGGTAGTAAAAAAGAAATTTGCTTAATACTGGTGTCTTTGGATGGGGTAAGTTGCTATTTAAGGTAAGAACCACACGTGGCTGTAATTTGGTGGCCTGTATACAGTTCCAATCCAAGCATGTAGTTGGTTTAAATGGTTTAATACTGGTGTCTTTTGATCACTTGACTGTATATATAAACCTGTTGAACCAAAAGGTGCATTTTAATTTCACTATACCTGCCCATCCTTGTAGCCGGTCTCTACTAGCGTGGCACAGTTTCAAGATCAGTGTAGGGCTTCTCTACTGCCTTCACTGGACAGAACACATCTGAGGAGTTATGAATGAATGGATGACTTAATTAATGGATGAGATTATAGTTTGTTTCAAACAATATCAAATGTTACAATATAAAGTAAGAAAAAAAATACAATTACCTGTTATGGCAGGGATCCCATCAGGTGCAGTTGCAGTCTCTCTGTTCACGTTTCTGGTCAGCTCTTCATGGATGAGAGCAGTCTTAGTATCAGCTCCCACTGGTGAGCTGTCCTTGTTGGTGGTAGAGTGTGCTCAGTTGCAAAGACACTAAGATCACTTGGCAAGTCCATATCCCTCACAACCTTGCAGTCATTTTGTGTTAGTGAATTACACAATAAATGGGGTTGTGATAACTGTGATATGTATTCAGAACACCTGATTGGAGGCAGGCGTATGGCTGTGATATGTAAAGGTGATCAATCAATGTGTGTTTTTCGGTAGTTGCAGCAGTAATAAGTTGTGCATATCCTCTTGACTGAAACAGTTCTTGGATGGGTTTTTTCCTCTGCTCATAAGGTCCTCATTGAAGTCTCCACAAACAATAATTGGTTGGCAATTCATCATTTCCAATGAGTCCAAAAGACATTGCATTTGTGGTAAAAACCTCACGTGGCTGTAATTTGGTGGCCTGTATACAGTTGCTATCAAAGCTGTGACTGGCGATTCAACCTTGATAACAACAAATTCAAGGTCAGTCACATTTTGCAGGTATTTTCGAGACTCTGCTGTAAGAACTGTTTTGTAGTACATTGCAACTCCACCGCCATTTACCTTTGCCATGTCTGTATGTTTGTGTAAGAGACGTGTCTGTTGCGTGTGGCCATGTTGTACTGTTCGAGCTGGAAGCGGGAGAAACTGATGATCCAGACAAGTGAGTTTCTGTTATGCATAAAACATCAGCAAGGCTGAGTTCATGGTGCATCTCATGTCTCCATGTGAGTTGGGAGACCTTGTGCATTGATGGATAATTGTCATCGTGGGGACTGTGGGAACAACTGATTTTAAGAATTGCAACAGTGGTCTTGCATTCTCAAATGATGCATGTCTCATATTTTTGAGTGCATCTGTGATGGCAGGATCAGCATAGATTTTCCTTTCATCAAAGTCTGTGATGTAGAGTCCTTTAAGTGAGGTTGTGCGGCTGAGTGCAACATAGGCATTCCAGGTCAAAAAACGCTTCAAACATACTACTGCTGACTCCATTGTCATGCCTTGTACTTTGTGAGCTGTACATGCAAAGGCCAACTTCATTGGAAATTGCCTGCGAAGAACTCCTTTTTACTTGTAGATTCTTCACATTCTCAATATATACAGGTTGTCTGAGGATCCTTGTATTTTTCTGCGAAATTTTTGCCAGAATTTTGATTGTCCAGCGTAAGTCCAATGAGATTCACAGTTTTTGGTCCATCCTGTTGGTTGTCACAATGTTCGTGATTGTTCCAAATGTCCCATTAACAAGCCCATCTTCAACATCCAAATTTCTAATAATCATAACACGCACTCCAGGTGCAGCTTGTATGTTATCAGGTAAATCTCTTTTGTGCCTTTCATCATATCTGCAGCAGGACCATCTCACCCGTTCGTGGGTCTTTTCGTAGTCTTCGGCCTGAATATTTATGATATCAGAATGAAGAGCAGTTACAGTTGCTGAATTGTGTTTGTCCACTCTTTGTTTGTAGCATAAAGTGTAATACATTAGATGGACAGTCTTTATGTCATGGATAGCCTGTGTGAGCAAGGCTTTATCATTGGCTTCAAGAGAATCTGTTTTTTGCTTTACTCTTATCCTGTTCAGAACTTCAGCAAAAGAATGATCATCTTTCTGTCGCATGATTTCTGTCAGGTTGACCATGTGGAAATAGTCTTTCCAGAGATCAAGGACATTGTCCTCGTACACACAGAGTGGTTTGGCTTTTCCAAGGGTGGCAGCTGGTAAAAGTCTCCTACTGCAAGGATAGACATCCCACCAAAAGGCTTCTTGTTTCCTTGATCTGCTGAAGTCTCCAGTGGATGTAGGCAAAAAGGTCTTTAGAAACCATAGATATCTCATCAATGACCAGAATCTCTGCATTTGAAAGTGAAGCTCTCACTTCATCCAGTGCATTCCCCAGTCCCTGATACGGCGGTTTAAAGATTTTGGCAGCTTTAGCAGAGAGTGCAGTGTTTTCCCAGATATGTTAAAAGCTGCAGTGCCAGTAATGCAGCCAGCAGGACTGCAGGGTAGGACATGTCTGCTTGGTCACGGAATCTGGGGAGTTGGTGCAAATCTTTGTTGCCTCCTCATATATGCACTTGATAACATGTGATTTTCCACAGCCAGCTCCTCCAGAGACAAAATAAAAGAACTGCTCAGGACAGTGACCCCACACAAGTTTGAAACACCACTCACGCACTGCGTAGAATATGGATGCTTGGGTTTCATTCAGACTTGGTACATTTTTCTGACAAAGTCTGGGCTCAGCTTTGGTGCTATGATTGCTGGCATGGCTCCACTGCTGCTACCACTGACTTGGTAGTCTGGAACAATGTCCATTTCATTTTCGTCAGTGTCATGTCTGGATTGTCGTTGGCCACACACTCTAAACGATCTACTTCAACCTCAGGTGCAAAGGTGTTCCATGCATTGATAAGTGGGCCTTGTTGTTCAATCTGTTCCAATGCCCTTTCCATTGTTTTGCCATGGCTTTCATAACGCTTTTTGTTAAAGGTAACAATTGGCCGTACTGCAAAACCATGTTTCGTCCACTTTTGTAGAACTGTTCGGATGTGGGTGTTCTGTGTTTTAAGGTCATCATTTGATCGATGTGGAAAATAAAGTTTTAGTAGTCTGCTATAAAACTTCTCTGGTTGT